>NW_024111150.1:0-10241 GCF_003073215.2 Triticum urartu
GACAACTTATGACCAGAACTCGAAACTCTAAAAGACTAGACTCGAAGACCAGCAACTAGACATGACGATGCAACCGCAAATTCAACAAAGCAAAATGCTGAAAAGACTATGCAAAGGCTCAGATTGGTTCGGATATGATGAACTAACCCTAATTTTTTTTTGGCTTTTTCGTGGACTGTAGGTATGAAGAACAGACTCGATCTAATCTACGAAAAACTGTAAAAATCTCACCGAGCAACCTGGAAATCTGATACCACTTGATAGAGGCTAAGGTGTCCCGATGTTTCGATGAGATGGTGGCTATCGTTTTCTGTGGGAGTCGACCTTGACGATCCGACTACGAACGTGCGAGACGTCGCGCCTTAGCAATCGCTAAACCAACTTCCGAGGGGTTATTGACCACGCCGGAGCACGATCAACCTGACCACGAGGGCCTGTTTCCTGCGAGCAAACGAAGAACAAGCAAGAAGCTGAGATTGCAATCTGGATATTGCGAATATAAGATGAAAGCTTTATTGATCAAGGTGGGGTTCTGTGACGTCTTGGTCTGGTCGTTGGACACAAACGAAGTACGAGAAGTTGCAGCTATGGCGAACTTTTAATCTAAACAAAACCCAAAGTCTAAACGACGCCCTAAGGGCTGTATATATGGAGGAAGAGGGGGGGATTTCGTGGCCCTTGAGGGTGGGGTCCGAAACCAACCCGAACTCTTGTTTCCCCACACATACGGACTCTAAAAATAGCCTATACTTAAGTATTTCGAAATTACATGGGCCTGGCCCATTAATAAGGTGACGCAGCACCTAGAATAGCCTATGGACGAATATTATGAAGTGGCATCTTATATATTTCGTCCATGGCTTCATGCACTCCTTATGGCGGCTTCAAAGTCCTGAAATCATCACTTGTAACTCCGTTCTTGATCCCCTTGCGCATGCCATCAACTCCATGCGTGTTCTTGCTCCAATGTTCATCCTTCTCCAAGCTAGGCCCTTCATTTGTAAGCAAAACAAATGTATCCAATTTAGGCAGCATCATAATCTCATGAACATTAGAATCATTACCAAGAAACGAAAGTACCTGGTAATTTAACTGGCGTGCGCGAGCTCTAGTAATTGGTCCAGTATATGTAACAGTAGGGGCTGTGGGTGTAACAATGGTATTGATGTCCTCATCACAACCCTAACCGAGGGAGAGACTTAACCTAGCATGCATGCTATAACTTAGGGCTCTAGCGCTTCGTTTATTTATGCTCAGGGTCTGCGCCTGGCTTTGTACAGAGGGTTACATGCCTTGCCGGCAAGGCTTGTACAAAAGGTGGTTTGCCGGGGGGCCCAGCAACTGCGCCTTATGGGTAAAACTTGCGAAGATGTTCGATGTTCCAGGAATTGCTCACTGGGATAGCATCTTCGGTCTACAGGCGGACTGCGCCAGGCCTGGTGACTCGTATTACCCGATAAGGGCCTTCCCACTTTGGCGTCAACTTGTTGGAATTCTTGACCGACTGAACGTGCTGAAGAACAAGGTCGCCTTCCTCAAAGCTTCGGGCATGAACCTTGCGGCTATGGTAGCGGCGCAAGGCTTGCTGATAGCGCGCTGCTCTCACAACCGCCTGAAGACGATCTTCCTCATGGAGTGTTGCGTCATCTTGCCGGAATCGCTCTTGCTCATATGCGAGCACTCGAGGTGACTCGTATATGAGTTCCGTGGGGAGAATTGCTTCTGCCACGTATACCAGGGCAAAGGGTGTCTGGCCGGTGGCTCGATTTGGCGTCCTTCTGATCAACCAAAGAACCGCTGGCAACCCATCAATCGAGTGCCTTCCTCTTTTGTGCAGCTTGTCGAAAGTCTTTGTTCTCAGGCCTCGCAGTACTTCAACATTTTCCCTCTCCGCCCGGCCGTTGCTCCGTGGGTGTGCCACAGAAGCGAAACATACCTTGCTGCCGAGGTCTTGGGTGTACTGCATGAAGGTGTGGCTTGTGAACCGCGTGCCATTGTCGGTGATGACTCTGTTTGGCACACCAAAACGGCAGACTAGTCCCTTGAAGAACTTGACGGCTGACTGTGATGTTATCTTCCTCACTGCCTCCACCTCCGGCCACTTTGTGAACTTGTCGATTGCAACGTACAAGTACTCAAAGCCCCCAACAGCACGAGGGAAAGGGCCCAGTATGTCGAGCCCCCAGACCAAAAATGGTCAGGAGAGAGGGATTGTTTGAAGGGCTTGAGCT
Source organism: Triticum urartu (assembly GCF_003073215.2). NCBI lineage: Eukaryota > Viridiplantae > Streptophyta > Magnoliopsida > Poales > Poaceae > Triticum > Triticum urartu. The sequence continues at coordinate 2,232 of NW_024111150.1, forward strand.
GGTTGATGAAGCTTCTTCGAATGGAACTGGCACGCTTCACACCTGGTTACTAGTGTCGTCGCATCCTAGAGGGCGGTGGGCCAGAAGAAGCCTTGCCGGAATGCCTTGCCGGCAAGGGCCCTCGACCCTATGTGGGAGCCACATATGCCTCCATGTATCTCTGCCAACAGCTCCAGTCCTTCCTCCCAGGGGATGCACTTCAATTTCACACCGTTCGGTCTTTTTCTGTACAGGACGTCATCGACAAACTGGTACAAGGTAGACCGATGGGATACTTTTTCCGCTTCTTCCTGCTCCTCAGGAAGTTCGCCTGCCTGGAGGAAACGGACGGTATGCTGTGCCCATGCCGGAGCCTGGGGCTCAATGGCAAGGACCAAAGGCATCTCTTCCGCCATGGGGGCAGCCGTCTCTACGGCTAGGGCTCGGTGCCCTGCCGGAGCCAGCTGCCCCTTGGCGGGCTCGGAATCCACAGCAACACCCTTGCCGGCGGTCCCTGGGGGCTCAGCGGGAAAGTACTTGTCGGGGCCTGATTTCCTCTGCTTGTTTTGCTCCTTTGATGGTTCGACGAATGGTTGAATTAACCGAAGCAAAAAGGTACCTGGTTCCACAGGTAGCTTAAATGCAGCGCGCTTTGACAGGTAGTCAGCGATGTCGTTCTCCACTCGGGGAACGTGCTCCGCTTGTATATCGTCGAAGCGCTCCTCCAGCTTCCTCACCTCATCTACGTAGGCCTCCATCAAAGGGCTCTGGTAATCTTTGTTGACATGTCTGACGACAAGCTGCGAATCACCCCTGACAATGAGCTTCTTCACCCCGAGGTCTGCCGCGATCCTGAGACCGGCAAGCAGCCCCTTGTACTCAGTAGTATTGTTTGTGGACATCTCCCTGGGAAAGTGCATTTGGATCACATACTTGAGGTGCTCTCTAGTGGCCGCGACAAGCAGCACACTGGCACCGGCGCCTTGCAGCGAGAAAGCCCCATCAAAGTACATGATCCAGTCACGACTTGCTTCCTTGCCGGGGAGAGCGGTCTCCTGGATTTCTTCGTCGGGCGTTGAGGTCCATTCTGCAATGAACTCTGCCAAGACTCTGCTCTGGATTGTCGAAGTACTTTCAAACTTCAACCCAAAGCTTGACAACTCTAAGGCCCACTCCACAATCCTTCCGGTTGCATCTGGGTTGTGTAGTATCCGTTGCAACGGGAGGCGGGTGGCGACAGTGATCTCGTGGGCTTGGAAGTAATGACGCAACTTCCTCGAGGCCATAAGGAGGTCGAAGAGCAATTTCTGCACACTTGAGTACCTTGACCTGCCCCCTTGCAAGAGGGAGCTGACAAAATAAACCGGGTGCTGCATCATCCTCTTCTTCTACACCACTTCAGTTGGCTGCGCGGGCCCCGCCTCGATGGAGTCGGACTCTGCCGGGGGCCTTGCCTTACCGGTACCAGGCCCTGCCGGGGGAATCTCTGACTTTCCATCTACCGGTCCTGCCGTTGCCACTGCCTATTCGTCGACCTCCCTCTACGCCACTAGAGCGGCACTGACCACTTGATTCGTCGCCGCCAGATACAGCGGCAATGACTCTTGTGGTTTAGGCGCAACCAGTGTTGGCGTAGAGGAAAGGTATTTCTTCAGATCCTGCAACACCGCCTCGGCCTCTGGGGTCCACTCCATTGGGCCTGCCTTCTTCAAGATTTTGAAAAAGGGAAGGGCACACTCAATGGACTTGGAGATGAATCTGCCCATGGCGGCAACGCAGCCAGTGAGCCGACGCACATCCTTGATCCACTTGGGTGCCTCAATCTGCTCAATAGCCTTGATCTTGTCTGGGTTTGCCTCGATCCCATGCTGCGACACAAAGAACCCGAGAAGTTTTCCTGATGGGACGCCAAAAACACACTTCTCAGGGTTCAACTTGAGGTTGATCTTGCGCAGGTTGGCAAACGTCTCTTCTAAGTATTGTACAAAGGTCGCCTTGTCCTTGGTTTTGACCACTATGTCATCCATATAAGCTTCCATATTTCTATGTAGCTGGGGCTCAAAACCAATCTGGACCGCCCTTGCGAATGTCGATCCAGCACTCTTCAACCCAAAAGGCATCCGTAAAAAGCAATAGGTACCACATGGGGTGATAAATGCTGTCTTCTCTTCATCTTCTCTTGTCATGAAGATCTGGTGGTATCCCGAGTAGGCGTCGAGGAATGACAATAGACCACACCCGGCCGTGGAGTCAACAATCTGGTCGATGCGCGGCAAGGGAAGGGGTCCTTAGGACAAGCCTTATTGACATCTATGTATTCAATACACAGCCTCCACTTCCCATTTGCCTTGCGCACCACCACCGGATTAGCCAACCACGTCGGATGGAGCACTCCTCTCACCAAACCTGCCGCTTCCAATTTCCTGATCTCCTCTGTGATGAACTCCTGTGGTTCCAAAGCTTGCTCCCTGACCTTCTGCTTGACGGGTCGCGCATGGGGACAGACAGCAAGGTGGTGCTCAATCACTTCCCTGGGAATGTCGGGGATGTCGGCTGCTTGCCACGCAAACACATCGATATTCACCCGCAGGAAAGTGATGAGTGCGTTTTCCTATTTGCTGTCGAGGGTGGAGCTTATGGTGAAAGCCCCTCCCATACCATCCTCCTTGACGGACACCCTCTTGGTCTCTGGTGGTGCAATTCTGGATTTCTTGCTCTTGCTGGTAGAGCTCTCGGGCACGTCCTCGATGGTAGCACAACACCCCGAAGAGGTGCGCTTGCCGGAGTGGGTGCGAGAGGACTTGCCGGTCTTCTTCTTCCCTCCCGGGGCTTCAACGGCAGGAGCAAGTGCCTTGGCGGCAGCTGCTGCAACTGCTTCTCGATAGAGTTGGTCAGCGCAGATCAACGCATCCTTCTTGTCGGACGGGACGGTGATGATGGTCATCGGCCCAGGCATCTTCAGCATGTTGTAGGCGTAGTGCGACGCCGCCATGAACTTGGCTAGTGCCGGGCGGCCGAGGATCCCGTTGTAGGGCAAGGGGATCTCGGCCACATCAAAGACGATCCTTTTCGTCCTATAGTTCAACTCACCTCAAAACATCACGGGCAATGTGACCTTCCCCTTCGGCTGGGTCCTTCCCGGACTGACCCCTTGAAACGTACCCGTTTCCTCGAGGTCTCCATCAGGAATTTGCAGCCTTTTGATCACGACAGGCGATATCAAGTTCAGGCCGGCCCCGCGGTCAACCAGCATCTTGTTCACCTTGAGGTTGCGTATTGTTGGCGAGACCAACAACGGCAAACACCCGACTGCAGTCGTGCGGTCAGGGTGGTCCTTGGCCTCAAAGATGAGGGGCGTGCTGGACCACTTCAGTGGCTTCTGAGCGTCGAACGATGGCTTTGCTGCTGTAATCTCATGCGCCCACTACTTGAGCTGGCGGTGAGAAATTTGCAGCGAGGCGCCACCATCGACGCACATGGCCTTCGTAGCCTTCTAAAACTCTTGCTCGCCGGAATCGTCGTCCTCGTCACGATCATCGTCTTCCCGCTTCTTGTCGCGGCCCCGAGCGGGCCTCTCTCGCTGGTTATCCTTGCCGCGGTGGCCTCCTTGCCCGCCACGCTTCTTGCCGGATCCTTCGGCACCATCCTAACCCTTCTCCTTGTCCCACCTCTCATACTCAGCCTTTTGCTTTTCGGCAAGCAGCTCGACCTGTCGTCAGTTCTGGAGGTCGTGGCCCTTGGTGCGGTGGATCTTGCAATACTGCTTGTCGGAGCCTCCTGGCTTGTCGGCAGCCACCAAGGACAGGCAAGTGGCGCACCCGACAATTTCCTTGTCGGGGGCGTCTGCCTTGGCCTTCTTGGCAGGCGCGGGGCTCTCCGGGCCCCCCTACGGCAAGCACGGTCTTGCCCTTGCGTTTCCTGTTGCGACGCCGACCCTTCTTCGTCGGGGCGGCGGTGTCTTCATCAGTAGAGTCGGTTTCCACGCCAGCGTCCTCGCCGGGGTACTTCCTTCCCTCTTCAGCCCGGGCGCACCTATCGGCCAGAACATAAAGTTCGGCCACATCCTTAACCTTGTTCATCGCCAGCTCTTCGTGCAACTTGCGGTTGCGCACGTTCTGATGGAACGCGCTAATCACAGCGACGGGATGAACATCGAGGATGTTGTACTGCACCCGGCTGAATCTCTGGATGTACTTGCACAGGGTTTCCCCTTCCTTCTTGGGAATGATATGCAAATCACTAGCCTGGCCATGAGCTTGGTGGCCTCCGGTGGAGGCACCAACGAACTCATGTCACAAATCTGACCAAGAAGAAATGGAATCCGCCAGAAGACATGACATTGGGCTTCAGTGCCAACGGGAAGTAATTGGCAAGCACCTTGTCATCGCGAGCTCTAGCAGCTTGTATCGTGATGGTGTAGATGCCGAGGAACTCTGACGGATGGGTCTTGCCGTTGTACTTCTCGCCGACGTCGGGCTTGAACGTGCGGTGGGACGACCACTGGAACTACCGCAGCTCACGGGTAAAGGCTGGGCAACCCACCTCGTAAGGTAGGCTGCCGGAGCCCCCCGGGGCTGGGTGGTCCATAGTGGGTCCTGCCCGCTTATCCGACTGGTGGCGTGTATCGCGCCGATGCTCGATAGTGGTTCGAGCGTCTTCATGGGCTCGCTCCCGAAGAACTTGGCGTTGATCGCGGTGGGTCCGGGGGTAAGACGACGCTATGGAAATGTTATCACCAGTGTCGTAACGATGGACCAGCACCGGCGGCAGCTGGCGCGGGGGAGGAGAGTGCACTGTGGCTGCAACTCCCCCGGTCCTTCCACCGCTGGCATGTGGTGGCTCGATGGAGCGCCGGCCCGAGGGCCTGCCGGCCGTGGCTCGTCTTTGTTGGCGACGACGACGAGGCTCCGGATGGTGGCTCTCCACTCGTCGAGCTTCCCCACAGCAGGAGGGAAGTCGAGGAGCAGCTACGCGCGCCAAAGCTTCTGCTGGCGTGGGTGGTGGCGAAAGTTGCGTGGACCGAGGCGCGCTTCGACTTCTAACTACGTTAGAAGGAGCTCTATCACGGCCCAGCGGCTGCGTGCCATTGTCGCCAGCACTTCGGCGGGAAGGTTGGCCTCCTTCCTCCTGCAGATGATGCACACGGCTCTTCCAAAGGAGTAGTGCAATATGAGACCCGCAAAAAGAAAGGAAGAAAGGGGTAGGAGGAGAAGTGATGGTGCAAGAACCACACATGGAGCATGCCACCATATAACATGCATGAAAACAAACACACAATGCACATGATGAGGATGGAATGCAAAATGACAAGAGGCACACATGCAATATTATGATGAGGCCATGATGCAACAATGAAGGCAAAAGAAAAATGACAAAACAAGACAAGACAATGCAATGAGGAACAAAACAAAACCCAAAAAGGAAAAACCCACAAGATGAAACCACTTGGTATTGAACATGACAAGGTTGGATACATCTCCAAATATGTAAGTTTTACATTTGGGGTGTTACAACACTCCACCACTATAAGAGGATCTCGTCCCGAGATCTAGGACTGAAAGAACTTCGGATATTCGGAATGGAGGTGGTCCTCGCGTTCCCAGGTGGCCTCTCGGTCGGAATGGTGTGACCACTTAACTTTCAGGAATTTGATTGACTTGTTGTGAGTCTTGCGCTCGGTTTCTTCAAGAATAGCAACGAGATGCTCATGATAAGACAAATCTTCTTGGAGATCAATCTCTTCAAAGTTGATAGTGCGCTCGGGGGTCTTGAAGCAATTGCGAAGCTTTGACACGTGAAACACATCGTGCACGTTTGTGAAGTTGGACGGAAGCTCAAGTTGATAGGCGAGGTCGCCTCTTTTGCCAATGATCTTGAAAGGATCCACGTATCTAGGGGCAAACTTCCCCTTGATACCGAAGCGACGAGTGCCTTTCATTGGGGAGACGCTAAGGTAGACATGGTCTCCGATCTCGAAAATCAAGTCATGGTGCTTGCTATCATAGTAACTCTTCTGACGCGATTGCGCGGCTTTGAGATTTTCATGGATGACTTTACACATTTCTTCAGCTTCTGTGATCAAGTCGTTGCCAATAAGTTGGCGTTCACCAGTCTCTGACCAATTGAGAGGAGTACATCACTTTCTGCCATAGAGAATTTCGAATGGGGCCTTGCCCGAACTCGCTTGGAAGCTGTTGTTGTAGGAGAAGTCGGCATATGGAAGACAATTTCCCCACTTCATACCGAAAGAGATGACAAAAGCCCTGAGCATGTCTTCGAGAATTTGATTTACTCGCTCAACTTGGCCACTTGTTTGAGGATGGAAAGCCGTGCCGAAGCGAATGTTGGTACCCATGGCCTTCTGAAGGAGTCCCAGAACTTAGAAGTGAAAATGCTTCCGCGGTCTGAAGATACCAATTGTGGAATACCATGCAAAGAGACAATTCTGGAGGTGTATAGCTCTGCCAACTGAGCTGCTGTGATAGATTCTTTGATTGGAAGGAAATAATCCACTTTTTAAGCTTGTCAATGAAAACAAAAATAGCATCATTCCCATGCTTGGACTTAGGAAATCCAGTAACGAAGTCCATATCGATATGGTCAAACTTCAATTCTGGAATAGCAAGAGGTTGGTGGAGACCAGCTGGTCGTTGGTGGTCTGCTTTCACCCTTCTGTAGACATCACATTCATTCACGAATTGAGCAATTTCTCGCTTCATTCGAGTCCACCAATACAACTGCTTGAGGTCATGGTACATCTTCGTACTTCCAGGATGAATGGAAAAAAGAGAATTGTGCGCTTCGTTCATTATGACCTTCCTTAGATCGCCTTTAGGAACCACGATCCGGTCCTCGAAGAGTAAAGTGTCTTTGTCATCAATGCGATAGCACTTGTATTTGGATAGGCCCTTGGCAATACCACGTTTCACCTTCTTCACCATGGTATCAAGGAGTTGTGCTTCATGAATTTGGTCTTCCAAAGTAGGAGTGACTTGAAGGTTGGCAAGAAAACCTTGAGGAACAACTTGGAGGTTGAGTTTGCGGAAAGCTTCACAAAGATCCGGTTGGAAGGGCTTGAGAATTAAGCTGCTGCAATAAGCCTTCCTGCTCAAAGCATCTGCAATGACATTGGCATTTCCTGGAGTATATTCAATACTCGGATTGTACTCTTGAATCATTTTGACCCATCGAGTTTGCCCGAGGTTGAAGTTGGGTTCAGTGAAGATATACTTGAGGCTCTTGTGATTTGTGAAAATGTCCACTTGCCTTCCCAACAAGAGATGTCTCCACGTTATTAATGCATGGACAACTACTGCCAACTCAAGATCGTGAGTAGGGTAGTTCCTTTCATTGGGCTTCAACTAACGAGAGGTATAAGCCACAACTTTCTTCTTTTGCATTAACACATCGCCTTAGACCTTGCAAGGAGTGTTAGTGGGAACGACACCTATGGGATCACTGGGATCCTGTAACGCCCCGGATACAACTTTCCATACTTGTACTCCGACTCTTGCCTTTTCCGGAGATGTGTTGTGAGTTTTCCTTCGTGGTTGGGTTTTGTCTTCGTTTTGCATTTTGTTCTTGTCATGCATCTCATATCATGTCATCATGTGCATCGCATTTGCATACGTGTTCGTCTCATGCATCCGAGCATTTTCCCCGTTGTCCGTTTTGCAATCCGACACTCCTACGTCCTCCGGCGTCCTCTTTTGCCTCTTTTCGTCAGCGGGTGTTAAACTTTCTCGGGGAACCGTAAAGGCCTCGTGTGTGTTGCAGCCCAACACCCGTCTAAAGTGGCCCAATAACCCATCCAAACCCCCTCCATCCTCTCGGCCGTTCGATCACGATCGCGTGGCCGAAAACCGCACCTCATTTGGACTCTCCTAGCTCCCTCTACCTATATATATGTGTGCCTCCCCGAAAATTCGCGCAGATGAAACCCTAGCAAATTCCCTCTTCGCGCCGCCGGACGTTTCTTCCTCCCGCGCCGGACATATCCAGCCTCCACGTCGTCCGGACCAATCCGGGGAC
>NW_024111151.1:0-10111 GCF_003073215.2 Triticum urartu
GCCCGGCACCAGGAGGTGTCGGATCCATCATCCAACGGTTCCGAGGCGCATTCCTCCTGTGAAGACGAGGAGGAAGAAGAAGAGACCTCTCCCCCTCTAGCGGGAGGAGAGAAGAAAAGGAAGGCCGCCCTCTCGGGGGAGGCCGGAGGGTCCAAGAAGGGGAAAACCCTTCCTCCGGACTACTCCACCGACGCCAACGATAGCGGAGAGGAGTGGCCTCCCAGGGCCAAGCCCCTGGCCAAATCATAAGTATCCGGATACCAGAGTAATTCATAGTATTCGTTTATTGCACAACTTTCCCTTATGTCGAATATGTTTATGCAGCCCATCCAAAGACCGGCTCGACGCATCGTCGAGCGGCTCACTAGACTCGTCGGATGTGAACTCGCTTCCGACGGCTTCCTCCCCCCGCCCTACGGACGACACCGAAGTGTTGTCCCAACAGGTTCCAAGCCGGGAGGAGGTGGTCCTGGAGGCGCCGCAAGGCAACCTCCCGGACTCCAGGAGTAAAGGGGATGAAACCCCCCAGGGCTCCAAGTCCGGCTCTAGGCCGGACACCGCTCCGGAACCTTCGAAGGTTCCAGAGTCCGGCGGGGGAATGATTATAAAACATCCAAGATTGATAATAAAACATCATGGAATAATAAAAAATTATAGATAAGTTGGAGACATATCAGGCTCGTTAAGTCAAACTAAGTGTTCCACATGTGTAAATCTGGCTTACACCCGTTGTATGCGAACGTTAGAATCTATCACACCCGATCATCACGTGGTGCTTCGAAACAATGAACCTTCGCAATGGTGCACAGCTAGGGGGAACACATTTCTTGAAATTTTTAGTGAGGGATCATCTTATTTATGCTACCGTCGTTCTAAGAAAATAAGATGTAACCATGACAAACATCACATACAAATCATAAATTGACATGATATGGCTAATATCATCTTGCGCCTTTGATCTCCATCTTCGAGGCGCGGCATGATCACCTTCTTCACCGGCATGACACCATGATCTCCATCATCGTGTCTTCATGAAGTTGTCTCACCACCTATTACTTCTACTACTATGGCTAACGGTTAGCAATAAAGTAAAGTAATTACATGGCATTTTCATTGACACACAGGTCATACAATAAATTAAGACAACTCCTATGGCTCCTGCCGGTTGTCATATTCATCGACATGCAAGTCGTGATTCCTATTACAAGAACATGATCGATCTCATACATGACATATGTAATTCGTCACATCCTTTTGGCCATATCACATCACATAGCATACCCTGCAAAACAAGTTAGACGTCCTCTAATTGTTGTTACATGTTTTACGTGGCTACTATGGGTTTCTATCAAGAATGTTTCTTACCTACGCAAAAACCACAACGGTTATATGCCAATTGCTATTTACCCTTCATAAGGACCCTCTTTATTGAATCCGATCCGACTAAAGTGGGAGAGACAGACACCCGCTAGCCACCTTATGCAACAAGTGCATGTCAATCGGTGGAACCTGTCTCACGTAAGCGTATGTGTAAGGTCGGTCCAGGCCGCTTCATCCCACAATGCCGCCGAATCAATATAAGACTAGTAACGGTAAGCAAATTGAGCAAATCATCACCTACAACTACTTGTGTTCTACTCGTGCATAGAATCTACACATAGACCTAGCTCTGATACCACTGTTAGGGAACGTAGTAATAATTCAAAAAAAAATCCTACGTGTCACCAAGATCAATCTAGGAGAAGCTAGCAACGAGAGAGAGGGAGTGCATCTTCATACCTTGAAGATCTCTAAGAGGAAGCGTTACAAGAACGCGGTTGATGGAGTCGTACTCGTGGCGATTCAAATCGCAGAAGAGCCGATCCAAGCGCTGAAAGGACGGTGCCTCTGCGTTCAACACATGTACAACCCGGGGACGTCTCCTCCTTCTTGATCTAGCGAGGGGGAAGGAGAAGTTGAGGGAGAACTCCGGCAGCACGACAGCGTGGTGGTGGTGGAGCTCGTGGTTCTCCGGCAGGGCTTCGCCAAGCACTACGGAGGTGGAGGAGGTGTTGGAGGGGGAAAGGGCTGCACCCGGGGAAGGGGTGCGGTTTCCCTCCCACCCCCAGTATTTATTGGGGAAAGGGAAGAGGGTGCCGGCCATCCTAGATGCATCTAGAGGGGGGCGGCCAGGAGGGGGAAACTTGCCCCCCCAAGAAGGTGGGAGGCGTCCCCTCCCCTAGGGTTTCTAACCCTAGGCGCCTTGGGCCCTTGGGGGGCGCACTAGCCCACTAGGGGGCTGGTTCCCTCCCATATTCAGCCCATTAAGTCCTCTGGGGCAGGTGGCCCCACCCAGTGGACCCCCGGACACCTTTCAGTGGTCTCGGTACAATACTGATAACCCCCGAAACCATTTCGGCGACTGAAACTGGACTTCCCATATATAAATCTTCACCTCTGGACCATTCCGGAACTCCTCGTGACGTCCGGGATCTCATCCGGGACTCCGAACAACCTTCGGTAACCACATACAATTTCCCATAACAACTCTAGCATCACCGAACCTTAAGTGTGTAGACCCTACGGGTTCGGGAACCATGCAGACATGACCGAGAAATCTCTCCAGCCAATAACTAATAGCATGATCTGGATACCCATGTTGGCTCCCACATGTTCCACGATGATCTCATCGGATGGACCATGATGTCGGGGATTCAATCAATCCCGTATGCAATTCCCTTTGTCCATCGGTATGTTACTTGCCCGAGACTCGATCGTCGGTATCCCCATACACCGTTCAATCTCGTTACCGGCAAGTTTCTTTACTCGTTCCGTAACGCATGATCCCGTGGCTAACTCCTTAGTCACATTGAGCTCGTTATGATGATGCATTACCGAGTGGGCCCAGAGATACCTCTCCGTCATACGGAGTGAAAAATCCAAGTCTCGATTCGTGCGAACCCAATAGACACTTTCGGAGATACCTGTAGTGCACCTTTATAGCCACCCAGTGACGTTGTGACGTTTGATACACCCAAAGCATTCCTATGGTATTCGGGAGTTGCACAATCTCATGGTCTGAGGAAATGATACTTGACATTAGAAAAGCTCTAGCAAACGAACTACATGATCTTGTGCTATGCTTAGGATTGGGTCTTGTCCATCACATCATTCTCCTAATGATGTGATCTAGTTATCAACGACATCCATTGTCCATGGTCAGGAAACCACAACCATCTATTGATCAACGAGCTAATCAACTAGAGGCTCACTAGGGACATGTTGTGGTCTATGTATTCACACATGTATTACAGTTTCCGGTTAATACAATTATAGCATGAGCAATAGACAATTATCATTAATAGGGAAATATAATAATAATTATTTTATTATTGCCTCTAGGGCATATTTCAAACATGGTGACCTTGTTCTAGAGCTTGCATGTCAAATTTATATGGTCCGAAGTAGTTTTGATGCATGCTTTAGCCTCTAGACACTTGTAGGAGTAGTTGCTATCAATCTTGTTGAGTTTGGTTCGCTTTTATTTTGAGTTACTAAAAATTTCAGAATTTTTTTCAGAGGAAGAAAAATGTCTAGGAAAATGTACCAAGGTGGTTGTTCAAGGAAGCAAGCACCGAGCCTCGCGATACATGAGCCAGACCTTGAACCACCACGGGAAGCTCAAGTGCGACCTTGTGAATGGCCATGGGATAAATTCATGTTTCATGCAGGTTTCAAGGATGAGTTTTATGCATACATACAAAATGCCGGCCTTGAGGACTTCGTGGCAGACAAGTGCCGACAATACTATTACCTCACCGATTCCTTTGTGCGGAGGTTTGAATTTTCATCCAATCGCAATACCCATATTGTTTTATTTGATCTTTATGATGAATCATATACCATGGACCTTGAGGATTTTAATACTGCCTGCAAAATCCCACAATCGGGCCTTCTTAGTGAGCCTCACAAAGCTGAATACAATGATTTCCTTGCTGGTATCACTGCGCGAGAAACTAGAAATATCACACAAGCTACCATAGGGAGCCTTCACTTTCCTGCCATATATTTACATTGCTCTCTTTATAGGTAGATGCATTAACGGTAAACATGATCATTGCAACCTTTGCGTTCCAGATCTTAGTATCCTCAAGTGTGCGGTGTTAGATGATAAGCCATATAACTTGCGGGCTATTATTGCGAGGAGGTTACATCTTAATGCTAAAGAGGGAGATTTATTTGGTGGGATTTATGCAACTCGTTTAGCTAATTATCTTGGTGTACCCATAAGAGGGAATGACATTGAGTTGCCACCCGCTTTTCTAGCTTATAATGCTATGGTATGCTACCAGTTTCTTGAGAGGAACAAACAGTCCCTCCAGTACCGACTAATCTTTTACAGACGACGTGCTGTCCATATTACCCTTCCTGCTCCTGCCTTCTTTAACTTTCAGGTAAAAGGGAAATATTTTATAACTAGAGAGGAGGAGAATGAGTATGAGAGAGCGGCGGAGGCCGCTCGCCTCCAAGAAGCAGCTCGCCAAGCGGTAGCTGCCGCAGCATAGTACAACCCCAAATCTTGACCAACTTAGGCCAAACGACTAAGCTTGGGGGAGTAAGTATTTCTCACCGACATCACATTCTTGTTCACACACTCATTTCAGTTGTCGGTGTTCATACTTTTTCATTGTATAATCCATGTTAGTTTATTTTCTTTTTCTTGCTTTCTTCTTGTGTGTTTGAAAAACTTTGAGAAAAACCAAAAAAATAGTTGCAGCTCATGCTTAGTTTACTTTCCATAATTAGTTGTAGTATTAAAGAAAACCCAAAAATATTTCTCGTTCTTGTTTTACTTTCTTTGGAGAAAGAAAAACTCCAAAAACATTTCAGTGTGTTACTTTGAAATTCTTTTCTTTTCTTTGGGGGTTGAGAGGAGAAGACCACGATGAAAATGTTGAGTGGCTCTCATATGCATTATTGTTGATCTAACAAAGAGCCCATATTACCTTGTCTTCTCCTTTGAATAAATGTTTGTAGATTCCAGCTTAGTCCAATGCATGTGCACTATTATTATTATTATCCACACCATTCCGTCGTGCAAGCGAAAGCCAATAATGATGATATAGGATGAAATGATTGAGATGAGGAAAAGCTGGTATGAACTCGACCTATCTTGTTTTTGTAAATATGATTAGTTCATCATTCTTGGTTCAACCCATTATGAATGAAACATGTTTGCAATGACAATTAGAGATTATAGTTGCTCATGCCATGCTTAATTAGCTAGGAGTTTATAGTGGTTTACCTTGCGTGTCAACATGCTTTTAAAATGGTTGTGATGTAGTATGATAGGATGGTATCCTCCTTTGAATGATTCGAGTGGCTTGACTTGGCACATGTTCACGCATGTAGTTGAAACAAAATCAACATAGCCTCCACGATATTTATGTTCATGGTGATTTATATCCTACTCATGCTTGTACTCAATGTTGGTTAATCTCAATGCATGTTTATGACTGTTGTCGCTCTCTAGTTGGTCGCTCTCCAGTCCTTTTCTAGCCTTCACTTGTACTAAGTGGGATTACTACTTGTGCATCCACTTCCATAAACCCAAAGTTGTTCCATATGAGTCCGCCATACCTACCTATATGCGGTATTTACCTACCGTTCCAAGTAAATTTGCATGTGCCAAACTCTAAACCTTCAAATGATAATCTGTTTTGTATGCTCGAATCGCTCATGTAGAAACTAGGGCTGTAAATATCTTCCATGCTAGGTGGGTTATTCTCACGATGAGTGGACTCTGCTCATCATTCAGGAGAAAATGGCTGGTAACCGGGATGCCCAGTCCCATGCTCAAATCAAATTAAAATATAATTGCAAACAAAACTCCCCCTGGAATGTTGTTAGTTGGACGGTACCCGTTGTTTCGGACCAGCCGTGGAATGTGCTTGTTGGTGGTGGGGGAGTATAAACTTTACCATTCTGTTTGGGAACCGCCTATAATGTATCTAGTATGGAAGATACTGAGATCTCTTGGTTGTTATGTTGACAGTGAAAGCATACCGCTCAAAATATTATTCATCTCTGTTTCAAAAACTCGAGCTCTGTCACCTCTGCAAATCCCTGCTTCCCTCTGCGAAGGGCCTATCTATTTAGTTTTATTGACGAGTCATCACCCTTTTATAAAAAGCACCAGTTAGAGAGCACCACTGTCATTTGTATGCATTGTTATTAATTTATATTGAGTATGACTGTGAGTGGATCTCTTTTATCATGAATTACGATGTCTAGTCAGTCCTTGATCTTCAAGGGTGCTCTGCATTTATGTTTTGCGGTCTCAGAAAGGGCTAGCGAGATACCATCTTGTTATACTCCCTCCGTTCCTTGATATAAGGTGTATATATTTTTGAGGAAAAACCCAAAATATAAGGTGTATTGAGTTGCACCACTCGTATGGATAATTTTTTTGGGATTCGATTACATTTCCTTATATTAGGCAAGCTTCTTTATTTTCTCATGCCAATTAGTCAGGTGTAATCTCGCCCAAAACTTGTGAAATTTTCCCTCCACGTGCATTCTTTAATTTCCATGCCAAAAACTATACACCCTATATTTAGGAACGGAGGGAGTATCATATTATGATTGTTTTGAAAAAGTGTTGTCATCCGAGATTTATTATTATTGCTCGCTAGTTGATTATGCCACTGATATGAGTAAATGTGAGACCTAAATGTTATTGTGAATATGGTTAGTTCATCATCTTTGCTGAAAAATTGAATGCTGGCTTTACATATTTGCAACAACAAGATCAAACAGAGTTTGTAAAAGTTTTTCTTTATCACTTTCAGTTTGTCAACTGAATTGCTTGAGGACAAGTAATCGGTTAATCTTGGGGGAGTTGATACGTCTCCATCGTATCTACTTTTCCAAACTCTTTTGCCCTTGTTTTGGACTCTAATTTGCATGATTTGAATGGAACTAACCCGGACTGACGCTGTTTTCAGCAGAATTGCCATGGTGTTATTTTTGTGCACAAATAAAAGTTCTTAGAATGGACGGAAACTTCACGGAGATTATTTTTGGAATAAATAAAAAATATTGGCGAAAGAATCAACCAGAGGGGACCCACCACCTGTCCACAAGGGTGGGGGCGCCCTACCCCCCTGGGCGCCCCCCTATCTTGTGGGTCCCACGAAGCTCCACCGACCTCAACTCCAACTCCATATATTCATGTTCGGGGAGGAAAAAAATTAGAGAGAAGGATTCATCGTGTTTTATGATAAGGAGCCGCCGCCACCTCCTGTTCTTCCTCGGCAGAGCAGATCTGGAGTCTGTTTTGGGCTCCGGAGAGGGGAAATCGTCGCCATCGTCATCATCAACTGTCCTCCATCACCAATTTCATGATGCTCACTACCGTGCGTGAGTAATCCCATTGTAAGCTTGCTGGACGGTGATGGGTTGGATGAGATTTACCATGTAATTGAGTTGGTTTTGTTAGGGCTTGATCCCTAGTATCCACTATGTTCTAAGATTGATGTTGCTATGACTTTGCTATGCCTAATGCTTGTCACTAGGGCCTGGGTGCCAGATTTCAGATCCGAACCTATTATGTTTTCATGAATATATTTGTGTTCTTGATCGTATCTTGCAAGTTATAGTCACCTACTACGTGTTATGATCCGGCAACCCCGGAGTGACAATAGTTGGGACACTTCCCAGTGATGACCGTAGTTTGAGGAGTTCATGTATTCACTAAGTGCTAATGCTTTGGTCCGATTCTCTATTAAAAGGAGGTCTTAATATCCCTTAGTTTCCATTAGGACCCGCTGCCACGGGAGGGTAGGACAAAAGATGTCATGCAAGTTCTTTTCCATAAGCACGTATGACTATATTCGGAATACATGCCTACATTATATTGATGAATTGGAGCTAGTTTTGTGTCACCCTATGTTATAACTGTTTCATGATGAATGCCATCCGACATAATTACCATCATTGATCCATTGCCTACGAGCTCGTTTCATATTGATCTTTGTTTTGTTACTTTTTCGCTGCCACTGTTACTATTATTACAAAACTGCTATTGTTACTTTTGCCACTGTTACCGTTACTTCCATACTAATTTGCTACTAAATACTTTGCTACATATATTAAGTCTTTCAGGTGTTGTTGAATTGACAACTCAGCTGCTAATACTTGAGAATATTCTTTGGCTCCCCTTGTGTCGAATCAATAAATTTGGGTTGAATACTCTAGCCTTGAAAACTGTTGCAATCCCCTATACTTGTGGGTTATCATTTCTCCATGTCCTTGATCTGAACGTAGAAACGGAACAGATCTTGTGCCCCCTCCTCGTGGCCGATCGTCGGTGCTCATCCACATGACCGTGGCTGGCTCATGGCAGCGACCCTGCTAGGAAGGTTCACCCTCTTGAACCACCGGTTCGTCCGGACCCAATCCTCGGTGCCAGGGATGACCTGCACTCCTCCACCACCTACGTCCCACTCCGTATTCATGATCTTGTCAGGTAAGATGACTTATGTTAGTAACAGAGCATTGACAACTGCCTCTAATGGTTGGCAGTTGCAAACAATCAGTGAGATGATCATTGGCAACTGGCACTGATCAATGGTAGTTGCCTAAGTGCAAGTGCCACTCATCAGTGCCACTTGCACTTGGCCAACTGCCACTGATCAGTGCCAGTTGCTAAACATGCAATGGTGTGTTTTAGATCATAGCACCGGATCAGTGGTAGTTGCCAAATGCTTTGATCTAAATATAGCAATGCAAGTTTTGCAAGTTGCGAAACTTGCACTGCTATGTTTAGATCATAGCACTGGATTAGTGGCAGTTGCCAAATTAGTCTTATGATCTGAACATAGCATTGCAAGTTGTGCCAGTAGCCAATCATAAGCAGGACACACACATTTGGCAACATGTTGGTTGGTAGTTGTACCTGCAACGACCTGCAACGACCAACGACGACGGCCCCCCGTCGCTGCCCCCACCTTCCCCATCCCGCCGCGGCGAGGAGATCCATTCACGCCGCCGCCGTTGCCCCCGCCCCCTTCTCCCCGATTCAGACCACATCCTCCCACCATAGCTCGCCGCCGGGCCTCCTCCTCCCCTCCTCACAGATCCAGAGCACAAATCCAAACAGCACACCATTCGCCCGTTGGCTTCCCCCCTCCCTTCCCCTCACGTGCGCGACCTCGTCGTCGGCGGCGGCTTGGAGATCTCGCCTTCCCGCCGGTAGCAGCCATGGACGCTGTCGACTCCGTGGTGGACCCCCTTCGCGAGTTCGCCAAGGACAGCGTCCGCCTCGTCAAGCGCTGCCACAAGCCCGACCGCAAGGGTAAGGACCAAAGACTCGCGCCTGCTCGTCTAGATCCGGTTCGTTTTCCTCTTTCACTAGATCTGACGCAGATTGGGCACGCAGAGTTCACCAAGGTGGCGGCGCGGACGGTGATCGGGTTCGTCGTCATGGGGTTCGTTGGCTTCTTCGTCAAGCTCATCTTCATCCCCATCAACAACATCATCGTCAGCTCCGGCTAGGTGCGAACGCGTCTCCTCCGATCCCGTCTCCCTCTTGTTTGCACGGTTTAGTTAGACTTGGGTCCTGTTGTCTCGCGTTGTGATCTGTTGGATCTGTGGTGTGCGCGCACAGTCCTGCGATCTGACCAATATTTAGTAAGCTAGATTTTAGTAGATCCTTTTTCCCTCCAAATAGACCTGCCAATTTCTTCCTTGTTAGGAGAATTTGGATGAGTCAAGGGTAATCAGCTGTGGCGAACTGGGGTCATGCTTAAGTCATTGCCGCTAGTTGCCTCCGCATGACGAATTGGGGGCATAGGCTGGTTCCTCACCACACAATTTGGGAAAAGAGGAGATTTTGCAATGTTTTGCTGTTTCTGCACATACCACCAGTTCGCCCAAGTTGGCGTCGATTCAGTGCATCTAAATTGGCACCTACTGAGTAGACAGGTTACATACCAATGTTTGTCCATGGTTCGTGCTATGTGTCGATGTATTCTTCATTCTTTAATGCACCTGTGTTCACGCATGGCCAGCTTTATGTATTCACAATATAAAGTTGATCTATACACGCATGGCAAGCTTTTGTAAAATA
>NW_024111152.1:0-16198 GCF_003073215.2 Triticum urartu
GCCAGATATTATGCTTAGTGTTTGCATGTGTGCTCGATTCCAAGCGGCACCAAAGGATCGCATCACTTAGCTGTGAAGCGAATTCTTCGATATTTGGCTCACACCCCAACATTAGGATTATGGTATCCAAAGGGCTCAGAGTTTGATCTGGTTGGATTCTCGATGCTAATTATGCTGGTGACAAGGTGGATCGCAAGTCTACATCAGGCACATGTCATTTTCTGGACGATCACTTGTATGTTGGTCTTCAAAGAAGCAGAACTGTGTATCTCTCTCCACTGCACTGAATCTGAATACATTGCTGCTGGATCTTGCTGCGCTCAGCTTCTGTGGATGAAGCAAACACTCAAAGACTATGGCATTCATCTGAAGCAAGTGCCACTCTACTGCGACAACGAAAGCGCCATCAAGATTGCCAACAACCCAGTTCAGCACTCGAAGACAAAGCACATTGAAATTCGTCATCACTTTCTCAGAGATCATGTTGTGAAGGAAGATATTGATATCATACACGTCAACACTGAAGAGCAATTGGCAGATATCTTCACCAAGCCCTTGGATGAGAAGAGGTTTTGCAAGTTACGGTGTGAGCTAAATATCTTGGAATCCTCAAATGTCCTGTGATCAGGCACACATCCTAACACTTATGCATATTGATGACTTAGATGTGCAACACAGAAGTAAAGTATATCTTCAATCAATGAAGACATACATTCTAAGTGTGAATACATTAATGTGGAATTTGACTTCGGAGCGCCACGATAATTGTGCGCCGTGTCTGGGTCTAATACTTCCTATACGGTGGGTAACGCCACCACCAAATTCTTCTGTTTGAAGTGTTTCACTCATGGCGTTACATTTGCTATGTCTTCACATTTGGTTTGTCTTCAATTTCAACTTGTCTTCATGATTATCTTCACTATGTTGACTTGATTGTCTTCTGATATATACATACTAGTGTTCTGTCCTCTACAGCATTCACTTATAGCTACGTCTTCCTTGTTGAATCTTTTGAACTAAGTGAATGTGATCGGACCCTAATCTCTCTATGCTTTCTATCTCAAACTCTATCTGTCCAAATCATATGCATTCTATTGAAACTGTCGAATGTCTTCTCTGCGTCCTTGTCAGCAGAAGATACAGAGACAAACATTAAGTCCATTTTCAATGCTAATTCCTTCACCTGAAACCCGGAGAAGTGGGAACGACCACCCGACAATCCAGGCGTGCGTGGGAACGTGGAACAACCTCCGATATGTTGCATGATAGCCACGTGTCCTTCAGATGTGAATCGCCAGGGGCACCTGTGTAATAACACGTGTGCCGTCCCTATCCCTATAAATACACGCCTCACCATAGTCATTATCCTTTCTTCCACTCTCGCACAAACCCTAGCGCCACCGCTAGCCCTCGACGACGCCGGCGACGAAGCGCTTAGCTGCCGCGACCTCACCGACGCCGTCTTCACGCGGCCGCGGACATCGTCTTCTCCGCCGTCGCCGTAGGTGTCCTCCGTCGCCAAGTTAGGGCACGAAGATCGAACTGCTCGGCCTCCTCTCCCACTCCGTCTAGCAGTCTTCGTGTGGTGAAAGTGCAACTACCTAGGTGGTTTTGGTAATTCATAACAACATATAGCTCATTGAGCTAATGCTATTCCAAGATGATTATTTCAGAAAGCTCAATGATTGGCATGGCATGGATGTGAAAGTGGAACCCTCAAAATGCTAAGGACAAAGGATTGGCTCAAGCTCAAAAGCTCAAGACTCTTCATTTTATATTTTAGTGATCCAAGATCACATTGAGTCTTTAGGAAAAGCCAATACTATCAAGGAGGGATGAGGTGTTGCTTAATGAGCCTCTTGCTTCATGTGCTTAGTGATATGCTCCAAAACCCTCAACTACTTTCCCATATCCACATATGACCTAAACCCTAAGCCAAACTCGGTCCTACCGATTCTTTCTATCCGGCGCCACCGAGTTTCACTTGTCATAAGCCACTGCCAAACCCTAGCAATTCGGTTCTACCGATAGGGATCTCGGTCTCACCGAGATGGGATTGCAAACTCTCTGTTTCCCTTTCGTAACTTTTCGGTCTCACCGAAAGAGCGGATCGGTCCCACCGAGATTGCAATGTAAATTCAGTGTTTCCTTTTTGTAACTTTTCGGTCTCACCGAAAGAGCAAATCGGTCCCACCGAGTTTGCCTGACCAACTCTCTGGTTAGCTAATTACCAAATTCGGTCTCACCGAGTTTGTGTAATCGGTCTCACCGAGATTACGTTATGCCCAAACCCTAACCATATCGGTCCTACCGAGTTGCATGTCAGTCCCACCGAAAATCTCTAACGGTCACTAGGTTTACATTTTCGGTCCGACCGAGTTTGTTGATTCGGTCCCACCGAGATTGGAAAACTGTGTGTAACGGTTGGATTTTGTGTGGAGGCTATATATACCCCTCCACCTCCTCTTCATTCGTGGAGAGAGCCATCAGAACACATACACAATTCCAACTCATATGTTCTGAGAGAGAACCACCTACTCATGTGTTGAGACCAAGATATTCCATTCCTACCATATGAATCTTGATCTCTAGCCTTCCCCAAGTTGCTTTCCACTCAAATCTTCTTTCCACAAAATCCAAATCCTATGAGAGAGAGTTGAGTGTTGGGGAGACTATCATTTGAAGCACAAGAGCAAGGAGTTCATTACCTACACACCATTTGTTACTTCTTGGAGAGTGGTGTCTCCTAGATTGGCTAGGTGTCACTTGGGAGCCTCCGACAAGATTGTGGAGTTGAACCAAGGAGTTTGTAAGGGCAAGGAGATCGCCTACTTCGTGAAGATCTACCGCTAGTGAGGCAAGTCCTTCATGGGCGATGGCCATGGTGGGATAGACAAGGTTGCTTCTTCGTGGACCCTTTGTGGGTGGTTGCTTCTTCGTGGACCCTTCGTGGGTGGAGCCCTTCGTGGACTCGCGCAACCGTTACCCTGTGGGTGGAGCCCTCTGTGGACTCGCGCAACCGTTACCCTTTGTGGGTTGAAGTCTCCATCAACGTGGATGTAGGATAGCACCACCTATCCGAACCACGGGAAAAACATCCGTGTCTCCAATTGCGTTTGAATTCTCCAAACCCTTCCCTTTACATTCTTGCAAGTTGCATGCTTTACTTTCCGCTGCCAATATACTCTTTGCATGCTTGCTTGAATTGTGTGATGATTGCTTGACTTGTCCTACAATAGCTAAAATCTGCCAAGAACTAAAATTGGGAAAAGGTTAAGTTTTTATTTGGTCAAGTAGTCTAATCACCCCCCCTCTAGACATACTTTCGATCCTACAAGTGGTATCAGAGCTTTGGTCTCCATTTGCTTTGATCTCCATAGCTTTTGGTGGTCATAGCCTTGGTTTCACAACCTAGGAGAGTATGGCGTCTAGCGAGGGAAATTATCACCGTAGAGGTCCTTACTTTGATGGTACTAATTTTGCTAGTTGGAAGCATAAAATGAAAATGCATATTCTTGGACATAACCCCGCCGTTTGGGCTATTGTGTGTGTTGGTTTGCAAGGTGACTTCTTTGATGGGAAAGAACCAAACCGTGAAGCTACCGCGGATGAGTTGAAGATGTTGCAATACAATGCTCAAGCTTGTGATATTCTCTTCAACGGATTGTGCCCCGAAGAATTCAACAAAATCAGCCGTCTTGAGAATGCAAAGGAAATTTGGGACACTTTGATTGATATGCACGAAGGTACCGACTCCGTCAAGGAATCCAAGTTGGATGTGCTTCAAAGTCAACTTGACAAGTTCAAAATGAAGGATGGTGAAGGTGTCGCTGAAATGTACTCTAGGCTTGCTCTCATCACAAATGAGATTGCCGGCTTAGGAAGTGAAGAGATGACCGATAGATTCATCATCAAGAAGATTCTAAGAGCCTTGGATGGAAAATATGATACCGTGTGCACATTGATCCAAATGATGCCCAATTACAAAGATCTCAAGCCAACGGAGGTGATTGGAAGAATTGTTGCTCATGAGATGTCACTTAAGGATAAAGAGGAACTTCACAACAAATCAAGTGGTGCCTACAAAGCCTCATGTGAAGCCCCTACATCATCAAGTGAGAAACAAAACTTCAATGAAGAATTGAGCTTAATGGTGAAGAACTTCAACAAGTTCTACAAGAGTAGAAGCAAAGATAGAAGCTTCAAGTCAAGGTCCTACAATGACAAAAGATCTTCTAGTCGAGAGCGAAACTGCTACAGTTGTGGAAGACCCGGACACTATTCCAATGAGTGTACAGCTCCCTACAAGAGAAGAGAAGATTCTCCAAAAAGAAGAAGCAAAGAATCACCACCAAGAGAGAGAAGGAGTAGAGATGATCGTTATGAACGAAGATACTCACGGAGAAGCAAGGATTCGGAAAGGAAGGAAAAATCATCAAGGAGCTACACAAAACGAAGACATCAAGCTCATGTTGGTGAATGGGTATCCGGCTCCGACTCCGACAGCCACTCCGAGAGAAGTTATCACTCCGACTCCGAAGATACTCAAGATGAAGGTGTTGCCGGTCTAGCACTTGTGTCAACCAACTCCTACGACATATTTGACTCACCAAATGAAGGAATTGGAAGATGCTTCATGGCCAAAGGTCCTAAGGTAACACACCCCGAGTATGTTGATTTCAATAGTGATGAAGATGACTTGTTAGGTGATGATTTGCTTGTTGACAACTCTAGTGATGAATACTATGATGAAACGTCAATTAATCATGCTAATCAAGATAAAACGAATGACAATGATAAGGAGAAGATTGAGGCTCTAACTAAAGAACTAAACACTCTTAAGTTAGCTCATGAAACTATCTTCGAAGATCATCGAGAACTTTTAAGAGCTCATGAGAAATTACGCTTTGAAAAGCTCAATCTTGAGCAAGAGCATGAGTTCTTAAAAGAATCAATGATGATCTCCGCAAGAAAAGTTCTTCTTACATTGCCAAGCGTTTACTCTTATCCACTTACATGCCTCAAGTCAAGTCTAGTAACAAGAACAAGAAAGATTCTTCCTCTAGCAGTAACAATGATCATGCTAAATCCAATATTGTTGCTTCTAGTAGTTCTCTTGATTCCACTAATGATTCTCTTAGCCAAGTTACACTTGAGCAAGAAAATAGCTTATTGAAGGGAATTATAGAGAAAGGAGTGTACAAAAGCCTTGCCGGGAGTAAGCAATTCGAGGAAATTGTGCGCAAGCAAGGAATGCACCGGAAGAATCAAGGTGTTGGTTTTGAACGAAAGTTCAATGCCAATGGAGTTGAGTGGGAAGAAGATCAATACCCCAAGACAAAGTTTGTTCCTCAACAAGAGAAGTATGATACTTCTTTCAAGGGGACACAAGCTCAAGATGATCTTCCACCACAAGACTACAAGCAAAAAGGCAAGGACAAGCTTCAAGAGGAAATTGATGCATTTGAAGAAGCTCCTAAGACCTTAGTCAAGTGGATTCCCAAGACTACTTCAAGTTCCACTTCATCAAGTACGACTACAACTCCAAGGATTCCCATCAAGATGGTGGGATCCAAAAGAAGAAGAACTAGAGAGTTCTTGAGGGTGACTCCGCCAACATACTTCACTCTTATCATTTTGGCAAGAACAAGTGCAATCAACTTCCACATCTTGCACTAGTTCAAGGAGTCACAAACCCTCTTGTTGGTAAGACAAGGGACAAGGTAACCTAAAAGTTTTCATGGACATCATCTTGTGTGTGCATCACTCTATGTCTATGGATATCCTTGTTTGTTCCTTGTGGGACTAACCCATGTAGGTATTGAAAGTGCAATTCACTCAAATGGATAGCTCCAAGTGATCTACATCAACATTGAGCATCCACATCTTCAACATCTACATGAAGTCATCATCGACAAAACCCGAGGTTAGTTCATCCCTCTAAGGGGGGATATCACATCTAGGGGGAGCTTTACTCTAAGACTTGAGCTAAAGCAACTCTAAAGATGTGAACACAACAATGCTTTATGTAAAAGTGGTAACCCCACTTGAGCTTAAACGATGAGTATGACCTATGATCAAGTGTTCTCACTTGACTCCTAAGTCAATATACTCATATATAGATGACCTTGTCATCGCAAATTGCTTGATAGATGCTAGAATTGGTTGTGCATGCCTTGTCACATATTTCATTTGCCATCTTATTGTGTGAGCATGCTGGTTGCATATTTTACTCATTCGAGGACATCCACTTGTTGTTTTGATTGTTTGGTTTTATTTCCTTTTGCCAAGTGGATGGACAAGAATGCCTAAGAACCTCCTCTAGCTATCTATGCTTTTCTCGTCTCAAACTCTATTCATGCTACATCACAAAATTTGATCAAGTCAGATTCGAACCACTCTGTGTGAGGAGCGCTCGGAGTCCCCGATTCGTCATAGACTTAAACTTCCAAAACCTCTTTATGATTCTCGGTCTGACCGATACCCCACTTTCGGTCCTACCGAGATCATTAAGTTGATCTAGGTTTTCGATCTCGGTGCAACCGATTTGAACCTTTCGGTCACACCGAGTTTCAGTAACTGCTTGCAGTTATGAATCTCGGTGCCACCGAGTTGTTCCACTCGGTCACACCGACAGGGTCGGGCTATATATAGTCACGGGCAAAAATTTGGAAATTTCTCCGAACCCCTTCGCCCGCGCGATAGCCTGCTCTGCCAACGTGGTCTCCGGATCGTCTCCTCGCCGCCAGCCGCCTCCAGTCGCTGGTCTCCATCGCCGTCAACGGAATTCTACCCCGCCGTTGCCGCCGTAGCGAGTCTCCCGAACTAGGGTATGGACTCGATCTTTGTGCTATTCCCCAATCCTGATTCTTAGCACATTGTGATCATCATGATTCTTGCCACGATTGAAACACTCCTATCCAGTCAATGCGCTCGTAGATTAGGTTTGATTCGAAAATTTTAGGGTTAGGTTTCCGCCGAAACCATCTCGGACCCACCGAGTTGAAAAACTCGGTCCCACCGATTTGGCTTATGCCATTGCACAAGTGAGACTCGGTCTGACCGAGAATTACTTATCGGTGTGACCGATTTTGGAACTTTGTGAAACCCTAGCAGTCTCGGTGCCACCGAACTGTGACTCGGTCTGACCGAGTTCACTAGTTTAGGTTCCAAAACTGCTTCGGTATCACCGAGTTTAAAAATCGGTAGATCCGAGATGATTTCAGTGGGAAACTAAAACTAAGTTTTTGGATCATTCTTTTGCAAAAATCTCTGCATTTTGTGATGCTCATCTATTCTACCTCATCTATAAACTATTCACAGGGTCAGCAGTCAGAGTTTGCAACATGTCTGATCAGAGTGACAGCCAGAACTTGTCAGAGCAGCAAGTGCAGATGAGTGAGGGCACTAGTCCCTCAAGTTCTTCAGATGATGGCAGCAGGAGCACCCCTAGCAATCTGCCTAAAAGCTGCACCAGACAGAGAAAGAAGAGAACTTCAGATTCTGAGGATGAAGATTATGTGGCAGAAGAGGAAGCAACTTCCAAGAGAGTTGAGCCAGCTCAAGGCACAAAGCCAGCTGAAAATCAAAAGGCCAGCAGGCAGGCAGCCTATGCCAAAGGCCAGAGCTTCAACCAAGATTTCTGAGAAGCCCACTCCCATAGAGCCAGTTGCTGCTGAAGGCAAGAAAAGGAAGGAAAGGGTCAAGAAGACCGTAGCCAGAGTGCTTGGAAAGGCTTCCATCATGGAAGAGGAAGAGGAAGAAGAAGAGGTTGCTGCACCAGCACCTAAGGCACCTAAGCTTATGGGTGATGCTATCAGGACAGGGGCTGCCACATCTAAGCCCAAAGAAGCACCCAAAGCTGCCTCCAAGCCCAAGTCTGCACCAAAGAGAAATACAAGGAGCATACCTGCAACTGAGAAGAACAAGGCCCCAGTGCCTGAAGCTGCAGAAGAAGATGATGAAGAGCAAGTTCTCAGAAAACTCAAGCCCAAGATCCCAGACCACAACGATGCTCATCCTGTGGCTGAGGATATGAAGCTCAGGAGAGACTCAGGGCTGAGGAAGTGGAGAGAAGCAGATCCGTATGCTTCAAGGAGGAGGACTGCTGTTGACTACAGATTTCACACCAAGGAACAGCAGGACTTCTATGAGACAGTGCTGCTTGATAAGAAGCCAATAGTCTATGATATGAGATGGGTTGATTGGGAGTACATCAAGGACAACGGAGAGTACTACACTGGAGTGTATGACAGCTTGAATGCTTGTGGAGTTGCAGACTTTGTTGGGCAGAAGCTCACAAAGTGGAACGAGGAGCTCATCATGCAATTCTACTCCACAGCACACTTCTATCCAGATGGTAGGATCACATGGATGTCTGAAGGTACGAGGTACCAATCAACTGTTGAGGAATGGGCAAAGTTGATCAATGCCCCAGAGGAGCAAGCAGATGACTTGGACATTTATGCCAAGAAGAAGATGGACCACAACTCTATGTCCAATATGTACAAGGAAATTCCCAATGAAGCTCTTGAAACTTTCAAATTTGGCTCAGTGCATTATCTTCTGTCAGGGCTGCCAACCATTAATTGGATTTTGAGGCACACCTTGTTGCCCAAGTCAGGTGATCACAAGATGATCAGAGGCCATGCAATCAATTTGCTTCATGTATTTGATGTACCTCAGAAATTCAAAGTCATGAGCCTCATAGTGGAAACTATCAAGAGGACAGCAGCTGATCAGAAGAGGAGCTATGGATATGCCCCACAGATTCAGGAGCTCATCAACTCCAAGATGGGCATGGGCATATACTTATTGGACAAGGAACACCTGCCCATTCGTCCAGATTTTGAGGACAATCAAGTTGTGATGACTGAAAATGAACCATCATCTGCCCAAGCACAAGCAAAGAAGGAGAAGGCAAGGAAGGAGAAAGCTGCCAAGATGCCAACTCAAGAGGAGGCATCTGAGTACTTCTTGAAAACCAAACAAGAGCAGCTTGGTTACCTAATTGCATCCACCCTGCGGATTGAGAAAGGACTAGCCACCCTAACTCAGAACCAGGAAAGCCTAGAGAGAATCATGGAACAAAAGTTCTATGACTTGGATGTCAAGGTGACAGAGATTCAGACTGCAGTGGAGCAGCTCCAAGATGACATGCAAGGAGAGGAGAGCAGGACTACAACTGATGCCTTTGCAAGAGTGCCACGAGGTCCGAGGTCGTCTGCAGTGCCAGTTGCTGACACCAGAGCCACCACTTCTGCACCAGCTACAGCCTCAGTTCCACCAGCTCCAGCATCTAACTTCAGCTCCACTCCGCGTCTACCAGCGTTCTACAGAAGGCTTCGTCCTTGAGTGATCCGGACTCCACCACCACCTGAAGATCAGCTTGAGTGTCGATCTAGCACTACATTTTCTAGGAACTTTTTGGTAACTTGTTGCCAAAAAGGGGGAGAAAAATGTATAGATCATAGGCTCGAGAGAGAGAGTGTTTGCTTTTTTCTCTCTTGCTTTATTTGGTGGTTTTTCGAACTTGTTTGCTTTTGAGTGCTTGAGATACCATGTCATTATTTGTGAGACATTGATGATCATGTGTTTGATCATAAGCTACACTTAATGTTTGCTTAATATTATTATCCTATCTATCTTATGTGATCATTCACATTCTTGGTGATGAGTGCATGTATTTCATTCTTATCATTTTAAGCGCTCCACCAAGATGTATGTGACATGGAAGAGTAACCCATGACTCTAACTCTTTGTGCATTTGCAGTCCAAAGCAAATTTTAAATATGCACAAATTTAGGGGGAGCTCTTACTTGTCACATACTTCTCAAAGCGACGATATATTTCATGCTTATTATCATTTGTCGAAGCTTTGATCTATATGTTGTCATCAATTACCAAAAAGGGGGAGATTGAAAGTGCAACTATCCCTAGGTGGTTTTGGTAATTCATAACAACATATAGCTCATTGAGCTAATGCTATTCCAAGATGATTATTTCAGGAAAGCTCAATGATTGGCATGGCATGGATGTGAAAGTGGAACCCTCAAAATGCTAAGGACAAAGGATTGGCTCAAGCTCAAAAGCTCAAGACTCTTCATCTTATATTTTAGTGATCCAAGATCACATTGAGTCTTTAGGAAAAGCCAATACTATCAAGGAGGGATGAGGTGTTGCTTAATGAGCCTCTTGCTTCATGTGCTTAATGATATGCTCCAAAACCCTCAACTACTTTCCCATATCCACATATGACCTAAACCCTAAGCCAAACTCGGTCCTAACGATTCTTTCTATCCGGCGCCACCGAGTTTCACTTGTCATAAGTCACTGCCAAACCCTAGCAAATCGGTTCTACCGATAGGGATCTCGGTCTCACCGAGATGGGATTGCAAACTCTCTGTTTCCCTTTCGTAACTTTTCGGTCTCACCGAAAGAGCGGATCGGTCCCACCGAGATTGCAATGTAAATTCAGTGTTTCCTTTTTGTAACTTTTCGGTCTCACCAAAAGAGCAAATCGGTCCCACCGAGTTTGCCAGACCAACTCTCTGGTTAGCTAATTACCAAATTCGGTCTCACCGAGTTTGTGTAATCGGTCTCACCGAGATTACGTTATGCCCAAACCCTAACCATATCGGTCCTACCGAGTTGCATGTCAGTCCCACCGAAAATCTCTAACGGTCACTAGGTTTACATTTTCGGTCCGACCGAGTTTGTTGATTCGGACCCACCGATATTGGAAAACTGTGTGTAACGGTTGGATTTTGTGTGGAGGCTATATATACCCCTCCACCTCCTCTTCATTCGTGGAGAGAGCCATCAGAACACATACACAATTCCAACTCATATGTTCTGAGAGAGAACCACCTACTCATGTGTTGAGACCAAGATATTCCATTCCTACCATATGAATCTTGATCTCTAGCCTTCCCCAAGTTGCTTTCCACTCAAATCTTCTTTCCACAAAATCCAAATCCTATGAGAGAGAGTTGAGTGTTGGGGAGACTATCATTTGAAGCACAAGAGCAAGGAGTTCATTACCTACACACCATTTGTTACTTCTTGGAGAGTGGTGTCTCCTAGATTGGCTAGGTGTCACTTGGGAGCCTCCGACAAGATTGTGGAGTTGAACCAAGGAGTTTGTAAGGGCACGGAGATCGCCTACTTCGTGAAGATCTACCGCTAGTGAGGCAAGTCCTTCGTGGGCGATGGCCATGGTGGGATAGACAAGGTTGCTTCTTCGTGGACCCTTTGTGGGTGGTTGCTTCTTCGTGGACCCTTCGTGGACTTGCGCAACCGTTACCCTTTGTGGGTGGAGCCCTCTGTGGACTCGCGCAACCGTTACCCTTTGTGGGTTGAAGTCTCCATCAACGTGGATGTAGGATAGCACCACCTATCTGAACCACGGGAAAAACATCCGTGTCTCCAATTGCGTTTGAATTCCCCAAACCCTTCCCTTTACATTCTTGCAAGTTGCATGCTTTACTTTTCGCTGCCAATATACCCTTTGCATGCTTGCTTGAATTGTGTGATGATTGCTTGACTTGTCCTACAATAGCTAAAATCTGCCAAGAACTAAAATTGGGAAAAGGTTAAGTTTTTATTTGGTCAAGTAGTCTAATCACCCCCCCTCTAGACATACTTTCGATCCTACAGTGGTAAATAAAACTTCCTTTTACGGCCCCTTTGATCCTATAGATTCATCACTTTCTACCACAAGCAGTTTCTGTTCACACAAGTTGGTTCTATTTCATACTGCATCTCATAATATGCCTAGTATGTTCACTTATGCTTCACAAAGTAGTTAGATTCCTCACTTGTACTTATTCGCGGATTCGTACAAATCTGGAACCAACTCTCTATCTATGAGTGAATGTCTTCGCACTATGAAGTCAATGTCTTCTAAACTGATTTATCTTCAAAATCTTCTGAGAATGCATATGACCTCTTCCCCTTCCCTCGCACCTTAATGCTGTCACAGGTACATGTCCGTGGGAGAATCCCTTGGTTCTCATAGTCTGCATTCATTTGCAGAATTCTTACAACATCATATAAATTCTCCTGAAGCCAGTTCCTATTTGACCAGCAAGCGGAAGCCTTTGAAACCTTTGAACGTGTTGAAGCCATTCAGTTTGAAGTTCATGGCTACAGAGAAATCAGCAAGGAAGGGTGGCAGATAGTGTCGAGGGGAAACATCAAGAGATCTTCCTGATGACCTCTCAGAGCTGTACAAGACAGATCCAGAAGAGGATTACAATCAGCGCAAGACACGAATCCAATGGATTCAAAGATACTGGGCCGAGAAATGGTTCAAGTACAGGTTTGTGACCCAGGAATATGCTGAGAAGAATGCCATCAAGCGACCATGGGGAGACATCATATACAGAAATCTTCAACCCAGGTCCAGAGATGTAGCCATTGAACAAGGCTTCTATCCCTGCGTGGTCCGTGGACCAAAGCCTGCAGATGCAGACCCATCGTCATTGCTATGGTGTCGTGACGGCAATCTGTTCAAGCGCAACTTCCAGTTTGCCAAGAATTCGGCTAAGCAAAACAAGAAGTCATTGGGACTAGACTTCAACCCTGGTCCTTCTGCTCCCCGTGCCGATGGCACCCGCGAAGCTGAACCCAATCTTGTTGGGCCCTTCTACAACCTGGAAGGTCTCATCACTCATATCATGGTTCAAGGGACAGCCGTGGATGAGCCTGCAGATGACGCTGAATCTGATGAAGCGCCTGCACCACCAAAGCCAAAGAAACTGAAAAAGCCTAAAGCTTCAAAGCCTGCTCCTGCACCAAAGGTCCTACAGGCGAAGCCTCTGGCCACTGCACCTCCTGAACACAGTGTGCAGTCTGAAGATTTGTCACGCATCTCCAAGCCCTCCAGAGTGAAGATGCCCTTGCAATCCACTAACCAAGAACTGACTGCTGCTGCTATTCTACGCAATGACGCCATTGATTTGTCCAGCGATGAAGATCTTGCAGATGACGCTCTTGAGCAACTGATTAAGAGCAAGGAGGAAGCAGAAATCTTCAATGATTTGCCTCTCTTTGACGTGGCAATCATCCACAACTTTATTGATGAGTGGTTTGAAACCCCCAATCTCAGCTTTGACGATCTGCAACTTCCAATTGGCCTCAGCGTCTCTTTCACTGGCGCCATTGCTTCTGAGCTAGCTCTAGCTCAGCGCATCGTTGAACTGAAGCAAAAGATCGACTATGAGAAATCTCAGTTCAAGCAGCACATGGCAAAGCTCAGTGTGCAAGATGTCAAGAACTTCAAGATTATGCTGCACGAGCTCAAGGAAGCCTTTCTCAAGAAACGCGAAGAAGCTAAAGGTTCTCGTGAGCGCATGAAGAGTCTGGCTGACAAGTGCGTGCAAGCCTACAATGAAGCTGAAAAGCGCAAGGCTCTTGGGCGTCCTAGCATCGATCCCAGGATGGCTGCAAAGAAGAAGAAGAAGCCAGCTGTGGCCGAACCCGAAGCAACAAGGCAGGAAGCACATCCCATTGTCTTCCCAGCCAGTATGACAAGCTCGAAGCCTAAGGTCCCCACAGTGGCTTCAGAATTAAAGAAGACAAGGGCTGCCGAGGCTGAAGCCAGAAAGAGGAAACATCCTGAAGCTTCTGATGTCGCTCCCTCCAAGAAGAAGCGCAAAACCAAGAAAGATCGGGCTGCTCCCACAGAGCCCCTTATTGTTGAGCCCATCTTGGTTGCTCGTCCTGCCTCTTCGCATCAAGAACGACGGATGGTAATTCATGAGCCTGCTTCCACAGAGGCTCCTGAAGCTAAAGACATTCCAGCAATTGACCCCACCGCTGCTGAAGACATTGGTCACCATGAAAATGTTGAAGATGATGAAGTCCTTCCTCACATCGAGCACCAATTGGTATCATCGCCTCTGCTTACGCACAGCAAACTCATCAGCATTGGTCATCCTCTGACGCCAACTGCTCAGGATGCATCGTGGGCTGATCACTCACAGAGACAAGACACTCCAAGCTCTCCCCAACCGCAAGCTACCCCATTAGTGCAAGATGCTGATGACTTTGAGGCCCAGCACACTCCATCTCCACAAGTGTCGCCCGCATTACACAGGCTTCGCAAAGGACCAAGGCCCCAAGTCACTCCCACAATGCACGTATCTGAATTCGAAGCCAAAATGGCTGAAGATATTCTGGTTGCATCAGCCGATGAAGAAGAAGATGAAGAAGAAGCCCCAAGAGTTACAAGAGTTGCTACACCCCCGTCTCACCAAGATGTTGTTCTCGAGGAGAACGTGACCGACCCTCCAGCTTCTTAAGTGGAGGTCAACAACCCTGAGGCGGCCACCAATATCACCGCTGACACTAATGACGTTGTCATGGCTGAAGCCAGTACGACGCCAGAAGCCAATGTGGCACCAGAAGTCAATGCAGCACCTGAAGTCCAAGCACCTGAAGCACATATGGCCCCTATCAGTTGTCTGCGCGCAATCATCTTATATTCTTGCCCGAGGTTGATCTGTCAGTTCAAGCCATTTACCCAGAGCCTACTAAGGATCCCATTTATCTTCACAATGCTGATCACCAAAGCTTCACCCAGCCCATTGAAGAAATTCCAGCAGTGTCTCGTGTTTATCCCCTTGCTGGAAACACACGTGCCCCTCGTGCTCAAACTGATGCCACTGGTAGCACCATTGCGCAAAGGCCTCGACGACGATCTCGTGTCCTAAATGATCGAGAGCTTCTAGTCGCGCTGCATCAGAAACAGGACAAACATCACAACTGGCTTAAGCGTCAGATGCAAAGCCTCTTGGTGGATGTCAACCGCATTCGCAATCTTGCCACCAAGAATGCCTTTGTCACTCATGAAACCTGTCGGAGGTCGTGGAAGAGTTTGACCCTACTCAGTGCTGAAGCTGATCCGCATGACGATGGCTTCACCGA
Organism: Triticum urartu; assembly: GCF_003073215.2. NCBI lineage: Eukaryota > Viridiplantae > Streptophyta > Magnoliopsida > Poales > Poaceae > Triticum > Triticum urartu. The sequence goes on from NW_024111152.1 coordinate 14,932, forward strand.
ACGCTTCAAGTTTGACTCAACTCCTCCCAGAAATTCTCACTTGCGTCGGACTCCCTCACTTGAAGACTCTGAATACTCGTCCTCAGCTGCGACCGTAAATGCTAGAGTCATCGATGACCAAGATGATGCAACTTCACCTCCTCCAACTTCAGCGTGTGTCGACACCGCACCAAGTTCCTCTACACCACCGGATCTCAACGACGACCCTGCTGCCTCGCCTGCACCTCATGGGAACGAGTAGGCGCTCTATGTCTTCAAACCTTTTTGGTCCTCACTGACAAACGGGGGAGAAGCATATGAGTTGATAGTCTTCAAGCGGGTCCATATGGGTGGTTAATTTACTTTTTGCTACTTTTGCCAAGTGCTTGCAACTCTCGTTTTCGATACATTTGGTTCTTTGAGTTGTAACACTTAAACTCGATGGTCGTCTGCTACTTATTTGCTATTCTGTGATGCGATGATAAATTCCGCATGTGCGATGATAAATTCCGCACTTAAATCATTTTGCAGACATCCATTTTTCATTATGCATGTCATTATCTTCGTTACATCATATCTTGCATAATGACTTGTCATCATAAGTTGAAGATGATCTCCACAAGTACAACCTGCCATGTGCATTTGCATTCCAAAAGCAAATTACTTATATGCACATCTTCAGGGGGAGCCCTTGCAACTTATGAAGACAATACCCTATCCTTTACAATTTCACAGACTATATTCCCCGTTGAAAACTTCAACCAGTTTGTCATCAATCACCAAAAAGGGGGAGATTGTAAGTGCATCTAGTGCCACCCCTAGTTGGTTTTGGAGTATTGATGACAAACCTGGTTGAGGGACTAATGTGTTTGTGAGAATTGCAGGATAACACAGGTAGAAGTCCCTCATTGATTCGGTCTTCCTACCAGAGATGACCCCTAAAAATGAATGAAGACATTGGAGTCAAAGGTGGTATGTGAAGACATTCACATTGAAGACTATGACAAGAGAAGACATCGCATGAAGACTATGGAGCGCGAAGACTTAGTTGTTTCGTCATTCTTTTTTCTTCTTTGTTGAGTCATAGGAACCACCGTACTATTAAGTGGGGTCCAAGTGAACCAGTCAGAATGACTGAAGTGATGCTTAACCAAATCCTATGTCTTTGAGTGAAGACTATGAGAGCAAATCTTGTCCAGAGTTGGATAAGTCAGCTTTGCTTGTAGCCCAAGTAAAGTTGCCGTGTGTGTTTGAAATCTGACCGTTGGAACACGTGTCAGCCTTATGA
>NW_024111153.1:0-10248 GCF_003073215.2 Triticum urartu
TGTTTCATGTGGTCGTCCGATATGTGTGGTGCCAACTGCCATTTCTTTGCTAGCTGATGTCAATAGTCTTTTGGTTCATACAGCTTAGTGCCTCATATATGAATGCTCTTTCTGGGTTTTTCAATTTCTCTTCCCCCTATCTTTTGCTGACTACACTGATTATATGCCTGTTCTACACCGATGCACTTTTTTTATGCTGGTACTATGTCATGGGTGTTAATATCTACTACCTATTTACTGCTTGTTGTGCAAAATCTTTTGGTTATTGTAAATCATTCCCTGCTGTATAAAGTTTGGTTTTAGTCTGTTGCATTTTGTTGGTTCCTATCTTGTCAATGTATACAACAATATGCTTTCTTGGTGGCCATTTGTTCTTCACATTTTTGGGTATGCTACTTCTCTAATGAGTGGGTGCATCTCTTCTTTGTTTTATCATTCTATATTGTTTTCCTAACCTTTTTGGTATTCTGCTTTCTCCTTGCAGATGGCAAGCACCATTTTGTTGGTTCCTATCTTGCCACTGTCTACAGCAATGTGTGCGTCCTCTGTCTCATCTGCGGCATTACCGTAGGGCAACTCATAATGGGCCTATCAAGCATACTGACCTTGTGATGATAGATAAAGAGGTTGATTTCAGTGCCATTCTGATAAATATATTTTTAGCCCTATGAATTGAAAAATGAGTGCTTCTTGGTTGTTTCTGTTGTTGGTCCAGAAGATTCTTGGTGCTTTTAGTGCAGTACTATACTATGCTCCTTGGCACTTCTTGCTGTGATAACTAAATGGTTTAGTCCCGCGCTTCATAGAAGCAATTTTAACTAAATGTAATGAACTAATTAAGTGCCTTCTTTTATTGTTGGCTAATCCTTTGGTTTTATCACATGCTACATTCTATTCTCTCCATTCCTAAATATAAGTCTTTCTAGACATTTCAAATGGGCTACAACATACGGATGTATATGATGATATGCTACCACTCTAATAAGTCCAAGCACTATAAACCCTATGAACTTAATAATGATACTCTGCATGCTATGAGTAAAGTGCTCTATTTTCTTGTGTCACCTTGTATGAATGAGTATATCATCTTAACTATCTGGGGCCAAAAATCATTGTATTAGCTGAATTTGTGTTATCTTTCTAAAGAACTTGTCCTTTTTTTGAATGTTCTGTTCATAATATATTGGCTCCAGTGTTTTGATTCTTCTTTTCTGATTCATGTAACAGGGCGACGGCCAAAGGCATGATGATAGTTCTATTGCTGTCCTAGTGTAGCGAAGGTAGCCTAGTCGACTATGGTCGCGTAGTTAGTCATGCATACAGTTTCATCTGACTGGACCAGGAGCCCAGTTTGTGCTGATTGTCAATTCTCATTGTGATTGTCCCTATATCTGTGTGACTGATTGTGTTTGTATCTATGTTGTAACTGTGTCATGACAGAAGGAGCCCAGTATATTTGTATGACTGTGATTGATTCTCGCTGTTGTTATTTGAAATATTACTTGTGTTTTCTGTCTGTTCTTATTTAAACATGGTTATTTATTTCTGTCAAATTGTCAAATTGTAATCTGAATAATATGATGCTACCAAAAGGGTCCCACTTTAATAGAACCTGACAACTGGGACCCATCTGACTAGTGGACCCTTCTTTTGGGAAAAAAGAAAAACTAAATTCGTTTAGACAAAAAGGCCACAACCCAACAATAAAAAGGCTGCAATATTGGACTTGGCCCATGAAACCAACCAAAAATTGACAGACAAAAAAAAACACAAATAGGCTGAATTGTTGGGCTAGGCCCATATAGAAAATCGAATTGGACCGGGCTGAATCTTGTGCCACATCAGATTGCCACGCTGGATGCCTACGTGGCCTGGGGAGGTTGCTAGTGACCAAAACGCCACAGTAGACGTATTTTGGTCATAAACGTCTTCGACCATTCCAGAAGAAAGGTCGCTATAGTCAGTTTATGACGGCCAGCTTTTGACCTTATGTTTTTGGTCACAAAAAGGTCACAAATGGAAATTTGTGACCATTCAGTGACCAATAGTGGTGGTCACAAGTTGACATATTTCTTGTAGTGTAGGTTTCAACTACAGTGGTAGCTCGGTTAAAAGTGATCTGGTTAAACAGTAAGAAGTCTTCGAAGTTTACTGCAGTAAACTTGGTTGAGGACTAGTGATCAACAGGAAAGGGTTTGGAGCCATTGATTTTGCCTGCGAGGTTGAGGTAAAGAAGGACTTTCATCCTGGTAATTTTGAGAAGATTAGGATCAAGGTTTAACATAGTTGCTTTGCAACTAACCCAAATGGTCCAGAAAATGGATCAAGATGATGCACTCAAATGTTGTGGCCACTTGAGCTAAAATTTGGCAAGGCTTCATTATTTGATCATATAAAGATGCTGTATAAGTTTCATACCAATTGGATTCACCAAAATGGTACTTCCTTCACATCTATCTTCACTGACCAGAGTCTTGCAAGAATTTTGAAGAAATATTGGCTAAGTGAAATGATGCCAAATTTGGTGGAGAGAAGTTATATAGGTAGGAGAACAATATGGTATTTTCTCAGAATTAATGAAGCAATATAAAATGCACTTGCTTCACAACCTGAAAATATTGCCAGAATCAAAGATTTGGTCCTGTGCTCAAATAGATCAAGGTATGGGGCTGAAATTTGTAGGAGGATAATTCTATGAGCACATGAAGGGGCATGCAAAATTTCAACTCATTTGGGTACTCCTAGCTAGCACTTCCTTCACAATGCCTTCTGTTTGACAAAAAGTTTGAAAAATTGCCGAGGAAGATTGGCTAGGCAAATAAAGTTGAATATTGGCATGAGGCAATTATTTGGACATAAAATAATGCCCAACAAGTTTGGGAGCAAACAAGATTGGATAGGTGGTACTTCCTTCACAAAGTGCCACTCTGGACAAAAGTGAAGAATTAATATTGGAGAATTATTTTTCTAACTGGACAAGATGAGGTTTGGGCATATTTGAGAAACATATGACCCAAAGGAATTATGAGAATTATTTGGTAATTTTTGGATGGACATAAATATAGGTTGCTTCACAACCTGTGGCTATTAGGGCTATTCCTTTAATAGAAAAAGGAATTTTGCCCAGACAAAGGAACTAGGGTTTGGTCAAGCAGTGGAGTGACATGGTCTTGGCAAGGTTTTGAGAATGATGAGCCACTTGGGAGAGGAAATGAAGCTGATTTCCCATGTGACAAGGCCACAGAACCACTCCAAAAAGAAAAACAGAGCGAAAACCAAATAAATCAAAAAGAAAAAGGAAAGGGCCAAAATCTAGGCTGTTACACGCAAGGAATTTATAATACTTTATAAAGGAAATTAACATTCGTCTAACAATATTATTTGCCATAAAAATGTTCGATTTGCCATGGTTAAAAATATGACATAAGATTTTTAACATTCCTGATAAAATTAAGCCTCGAGATATGTGGCACGGTGGCATCCTCATCGTGTTGGTGTATATATCGCCTCTCGACTAATGACCCATCAGAAAATCTAAAATGGATGAAGTAAAGTGTGGCATGCACCTACGCCTCTCATATGGTGAGCTAAGTGTGCCCTTCCAGGTGGGTCAAGCACTCAAACCCTATATGTACCCTTCTCCCCTTGCATCCTTGGAACAAGCTAAACACTGGAAATGCACATCTATCATTTTTTCCACGTTCTCTAGTTCTTCTTTCAAACCCCTATTGCATTGCTGCTCCCACCCCCGGTTCCCGCTCCACTATTTCTAAATTAACTGCTTCATTCTTTTTCTCATAGCTACTATTCTCTCATGTTCATAACAATCAACTAGGCCTGGGATGCATTGGGCATTCATTTCATATCCATGTTCAAAACAATCAAATAGTTGGCCATACTACTATGACTCCACAAACTATAGCTCAATGAAAATGTACAAACTTCTTATGGAAGATGATCAGTCCCCTACCATCTTAGGACATCTTTGAAAGAGTGCCTGATAGCTAAGGCACATAATCCCCAGCTGGCTCATTTTGCATGATAGAATAAACACATAAGTCTGTTCTAGAGAAAATTGTTTCATTTGCCTGACTATAATTGTGTTTTATGTAGTGAGCAATCTCCTAAGATCCCAACGCATCTCTTTTGGGATTGCAGTTTCTCTCAGCAGTGTTGGTGGAGTATACCTTTTCAAAATATACGGATCTCAATAATGAATTGTAGCTAGCAAAATTGGCAATTGATCTGCTCTTCAAGATGGATATGATAATTATTAGTCATTGGAACCTCTAGAGATGCAGAAATGTGTTGATCCGCAAAAAGGGTGCATCAAGCAGAGATTCATGTCTAGCTTGTCTCAAAAGAAGACCCAACTCTAGTTATCCATGGAGCCAAGATCAATCACAAAGAAAATTTCAAAGCATGAGTACAACATAACCTATAATTCTTGATTTTCATTTTAGTTTTCCATTCTATCCCTTTGTATATATGATCTTACAAATATTCTCCATGCTCATACTTCTCTTTATATTTTAGTTTAATTATAGTAAGATCCTTTCCTACTATTTTCTGGTAAAAAAGTGTTCGTAACAATCACCTAGTTCTCTTAGTTACGGCTTTCTAAAAAGCAACAAGAGAGGGAAATCTTGGAACAATCAACAACATTCGGAGGAATCTTTCGTGGGAGAATTTTATTGTAGAAAGTGAGGGAAGTTTGAATATGTGTGTATATGCTGAACAAGATGTTCATTCAACTCTATTTTTTATGAAGGGCAATATATTAATACCAATAAACCTCGCTCATGGGTTGTTAGGAGTTAAGGCCCCAAAATTTTCTTGCTTGTGGTGTGCTTCGTGAAGTTTATAAAAGTGTGATGGTTGCCTTCAAGATCAACTCCGAGTGATTTGAGGCTCGTGTATTTGTGGTGACTCGAATGGACAATAGGGTGAGCCACTTGATAGGCTCTCCATGGCTTTGTCTTTGGCACTCCTCAGCAGAGATCATATTAGCACTCCCCAAAGAGTGTGAACTTCGGGATGAAATATGTGTCCTCGAATCACTTGTGGTTAAGCCTTTCCAATATATTTACTTGCTTGTATGCCGATGACCCACAAGTACAGGGGATCAATTGTAGCTCTTTTCGATAAGTAAGAGTGTCGAACCTAACGAGGAGCAGAAGGAAATGACAAGTGGTTTTCAGCAAGGTAATGTCTGCAATTGGTGAAATTATAAGTAGCAGAGTGGTTTGATAGCAAAGTAATTTGTAACGAGCAAGTAACGATAGTAGTAAAAAAAGTGCAGCAAGGTAGCCCAATCCTTTTTTGGCAAAGGACAGGCCAAAACGGTCTCTTATGAGCAAAGCGTTCTTGAGGGCACATGGGATTTTCATCTAGTCACTTTCATCATGTTGGTTTAATTCTTATTCGGTACTTTGATAATTTGATATGTGGGTGGACCGGTGCTTAGGTGTTGTTCTTACTTTAACAAACCTCCTACTTATGATTAACCCTCCCGCAAGCATCCGCAACTACGAGAAAAGTATTCAGAATAAATTCTAACCATAGCATTAAACTTTTTGATCCAATCGGTCCCTTACGGAATAGTGCATAAACTGGGGTTTAAGCTTCTGTCACTCTCGCAACCCATCATCTAATTGCTACTCCACAATGCATTCCCTTAGGCCCAAATATGGTTAAGTGTCATGTAGTCGATGTTCACATGACACCACTAAGGGAATCACAACATACATACTATCAAAATATCAAACACATATCAAGTTCACATGATTACTTTCAACAAGATTTCTCTCGTGACCTCAAGAACAAAAGTAACTACTCACAAATGATAATCATGCTCAAGATCAGAGGGGTATTAAAGAGCATATTGGATCTGAACATATAATCTTTGACCAAATAAACCATATATATAGTAATCAACTACAAGATGTAATCAACACTACTAGTCACCCACAACCACCAATCCATAGTTCCGATAACAAGATTGAACACAAGAGATGAACTAGGGTTTCAGATGAGATGGCACTGTTGAAGATGTTGATGGAGATTGCCCTCCCCAAGATGGGAGAGTTGTTGGTGATGATGATGACGATGATTTCCCCCTCCGGGAGGGAAGTTCCCCCAGCAGAATCGCTCCGCCGGAGGGCAAAAGTGCTCCTGTCCAAGTTCCGCCTCGAGACGGCGGCGCTCCATCCCAAAAGTCCTCTCCTTATTTGTTTTCTAGGTCAAAATGACTTATATACCAGAAGATGGGCACCGGAGGTGGGCATAGGTGAGCACAACCCACCAGGGTGCGCCTGGGCTCCCTGGTGCGCCCAGGTGGGTTGTGCCCACCTAGTGGGCCCCCTCTGGTAGTTATTTGCTCCAATATGCATCATATATTTGATAAAAAAATCTCCGTGAAGTTTCAGCTTGTTTGGAGTTGTGCAGAATAGGTGGCCCGACGTAGCTTTTCCAGGTCCAGATTTCCAGCTGTTGGAATTCTCCCTCTTTATGTATACCTTGCATATTATGAGAGAAAAGGCATTAGAACTACTCCAAAAAGCATTATTATGGATAAAACATCATAAATAACAGTAAGAAAACATGATGCAAAATGGACGTATCAACTCCCCCAAACTTAGACCTCGCTTGTCCTCCAGCGAAAACCAAAATCGAAAAACACGTCCACATGCTTAGGGAGAGAGAGGTGTCGATAAAAACAAAATACGGACATCGAAGCATCATGTTCATTATTATAACAGCAACAAACTTAAACATAAGACTCTTATCATAGAACTTTTATCATAGACTTCTCATGAATAAGTGATAATTCATCACACTATTGAAGTATAAAGCAAAAACTCTATTAGAAGCCAACAAACTATGTTCTTAGTCAAGTTTGCAACTACAATTCATCATCTTTTCAGGAAGGGTCGCGTATCGGAGCCTTTAGGCAAGTCCACATACTCAATCATCATATAGTCTTCTATGATTGATAACACTCACCGCGTACACATGAGAAAAATGTTTCAACCGGACACATAGAAAGATAGGGGCTTATAGTATTGCCTCCCAACGTATTCACCTCAAGGGTAATGTCAACAATAGTAACTCATGCTATCTATATTCACCTGGACATATGTGCCTAGACCTTTCCTCACCTCATGATGCTTGCCAAAGGAGAAAAATAAAAAGGAATAGAAGGAAAACTTTGACTCTTTGCATAAAAGTAAATACATAAAGTAAAAGATAGGCCCTTCGCAGAGGGAAGCAGAGGTTGTCATGCGCTTATTTTTTTTGTATGCTCAACCCCTTAGTGCAAAAGAACGCCATGTTACATTGCCCCTTGTGATAGCGACCTTTATTATGCAGTCTATCGCTTTTATTCATCACCATCACAAGTTCGTGCAACACTCAATTTTCTCTTACACTAAATGATCTCACACTTTTAGAAGTAATTTTTATTGCTTTTTTTGCACCGATGACAACTTACTTGAGGGATCTTGCTCAATCCCTGGGTAGGTATGGTGGACACTTGAAAATAAGATTTGGGTTTAAGGGTTTTTGGGTGCACAAATAGTATCTCTACTTAGTGCGAAATTTTTGGCTAGCAAAGATAGGGGCAAGCACCACATGTTGAAGGATCCATGACAATATGACTTTTATGTGAATATAAACAAACATAAACCATTAAGTTGTCTTCCTTGTCCAACGCCAACGATTTTGGCATATAATATTTTGATGAGGGCTCACAATCACAAAAGATTTCTAGGATAGTATATTTATATGTGAATCTTCTCTTCCCTTATTAATTCTTTCATGAGTTTCATCATTGCCTAATGCTATATTTGTCACTTTCTAATAAATTTTTCTACTTATACTTTTCCTTATGTGGTGTCATCACCAACCATAAGATTAGTATATGATATTTTTGATTTATTTCCTTTCTTTTAATTTATTTCCTTTCTCTTTTACTTTTATTTCCAACATGAAAGTAAAGAAAGCAAAAGCTCAAACTAACTTTATTATATATCGTGCACATGATTACAAGGATACATCACGAAGCAAACTCTCGAAAAGAAGGAGTGAACTAAACTTTTATTCATCTAAAGCAAATGATCAAACTAAAATAAGTGGGATGATACGATACGGGGGCACCTCCCCCAACCTTGGCAGAAGCCAAAGGGAGTGCCCATACCCAATACTCAATTCTCTTTTGGTGATGAAGAAGAAGGTGCTGGTGATGAAGTGGTAGTTTCCAATATAACCATGAGTAGATCCTTCAAGCCTTGGATCTCCCGAAGGGCTTGATGAATTACCTCACCATTTTTCTTCACTTATGGCATTATGTGTTTACAAGGGTTTATCCTTGCACTGTTTTCCCTTGGGAAAGATATGTCCCAATTGTACGGTTTGTGCCGACGAGGAGTATTCTCGAACCCATAGTTATGAATCAAATTGCGAAAATTGTTACGATGTAACCTGTGTAAAGGCCTTCTTGGTGGGGTTTCTTCTTGCACTTTGAGGCTCTCTTGATTATTTGATGGTATCATAGCTTGATGAAGATTCAGATGAGTGGAGATGCTAGCCAATGTCCCTCTCCCGGAAGCCGGAGAGTGAACCCCAAAAGGATTTTCCTCCTCTTCTTCCATAGCAACTTCTTCAGCTTCCTCTCTCCTTAGATCCTCCTGAAATACCTCTGCATCTTCTTCTCCATTGTTGGAGGGTGAGGAAGACATGATGCCTGGCTCAACAGATCTGACCGAAAATGGCAAGAAAATGGAACAGAGGATTTCTTCGTGATACGGTGGTTAACAGGTTCAGGAAGTATATATAGATTTTTTTATCTTGGGGGACAAGCAAACAAAAGAAAAACAGAGTCCGGAAGGTGTCCTAGGTGGGCACAACCCACCTCCCTGGTGTCTTGTGCCCACCATGGTACGCTTCCCGGTAGTTTATTATTTTCCTATTTTCCTAAATATTCCAAAACTAACAAAAAATATTTTTGCGGATTTTTTGGAGTCCGCTTACTTACCGTATCACGTACCTTATTATTTTCACGATTCTAGAGTGTTCCGGAAGGACTATTTTATGTGTTCTTCCGGTGTCAAAGTTTGGATAATATTACATTCAACATTAATGGGCGTACCTGAGATATAATGTTTTATTCATTGCCCATTGATAACCTTCGGGTTAGTACCTTCGACATCATTTATTTTGATGGCTCCAGACCGATATACCTCCTCGATAGCGTAGGGGCCTTCCCATTTTGTTCCTGCAAACAATCTGAAATGAGAGTTGTACAAAAGAGCATATTCTCCGACTTTAAAATCACGCTTTTGGATTCTTTTGTCATGCCATCTTTTAACTTTTTCTTTGAATAATTTTGCATTTTCATAAGCATGGGTTCTCCATTCATCTAATGAGCTAATATCAAATAACCTCTTTTCACCAGCAAGTTTGAAATCATAATTGAGTTCTTTGATTGCCCAATATGCTTTATGTTCTAACTCAAGAGGCAAATGACAAGCTTTTCCATAAACCATTTTATAAGGAGACATACCCATATGATTTTTATATGATGTTCTATAAGCCCAAAGTGCATCATCTAATTTCTTAGACCAATTCTTCCTGGACCTATTAATAGTATTTTGCAAAATTAATTATATTTCTCTATTGCTAAGTCCAACTTGACCACTAGACTGAGGATGATAAGATGATGCAATTCTATGGTTAACATCATACTTGGCAAGCATTTTACGGAAAGCAACATGAATAAAGTGTGAACCACCACCAGTCATTAAATATCTAGGGACTCCAAACCTTGGAAAATAACTTCATTAAGCATTTTAATAGAGGTGTTGTGATCAATACTACTAGTTGGAATAGCTTCTACCCATTTAGTAACATAATCAACAGCAACCAAAATGTGTGTATACCCATTAGAGGAAGGAAAAGGTCCCATGTAGTCAAATCCCCAAACATCAAATGGTTCAACAGCAAGTGAATAGTTCGTAGGCATTTCTTGATTCTTACCAATATTACCTATTCTTTGACATTCATCACAAGATAAGACGAACTTATGGGCATCCTTGAAGAGAGTAGGCCAATAAAATCCAGATTGCAATACCTTGTGAGCAGTTCTATCTCCAGCATGATGCCCTCCATAAGCTTCCGAGTGACATTTCCATAGGATTTGTCCCTATTCATGCTCAGGTACACAACGCCTAATAATACCATCTACTCCTT
>NW_024111154.1:0-22876 GCF_003073215.2 Triticum urartu
GCCGAGGGGAGTCGCTGGATGATCACCCGGGCGCCAACAGGGGCCGTGGCGGGCGTGGATGCACGCCACACACATGCTACAACATCCACTGTAGGTGAGGTCAGGGAAAATCTGTTGATGGGCTGGCCCATACTACTATAGCACCACGACCCAAGATCATAGTAGATCCATGCTATTTTCTTCTTTCCTGCTTTGCATTTTTGCTCAATTTTGCATTTATTTCTAGCACCAAATGAATTTTGTTCAACATGAAAGTTGTCACGTAAATAGTTGTCATTATTTTGGAGAGGCCCAGAAAGTTTCAAGTCAATTGGAAAAGCATAAATATTTGTTTACTTTGAAATGGTTATTTATATTGTTTTTGGATCACTTTACATTTTTCTAGGAATTACGAGGTGAGTCAAATGACGTTGGTTCAACATGAAAAATGACCGGGGGAATTTTTAGAATAATGCAAACATTTTAGTTTTACCGTTTGAAGAAAATATTATTTTGACTTGCAATTTAAATTTGATTTTGACTTTGATTTCTTCAAGTGGTAATTTGGCTTAGTTAAACTTGATGACATGGCACCATTAGTGTGAGGTCACCATAGCATGATTCTCGGGGTGTTACAAATCTCCTCCACTACAGGAAATCTCGTCCCGAGATTTAAGAGGTGGAGTTAATGGGAAAGAATCGGTTATGAAATTCTAACGAGTCTTCTCGATCCTGGTTGCTTTTCTCGAAGAGTTGGACACTTTCGTTGATATCTTCATTTCTCTGCTTCAGGTCATCATGATGATGTCGACATCCTTTCTTTCGGAACTCCATCGTACTTAGGAATAGGACAGGGGGCAGCTCAACAACAATATAAGGCTATAAGGGGTAATCATCGGGGGTTATCCCATGAATGATCACATGAGTATGTCTCGAGTTGGTCAAATGAAACGCATCGAGAGCCAAGCAAGAAGGTACAATAAGAAGTTTCAAGTGGTTAGACAATCATTCGATGTTTGAAACAGGGCATGAAAGGGGTTCGGAGCAGCAGGAATAGGTATTGTTTCTGATACTAGAATAGATCATCTCTAGGAAGGTGACCTATGAACTACATACGGAGTCAAACGTGAGGAATAACTTTGGCAACAGGGGTGTACAGGAGAGTCAGGTTTCCATCCTGTGGAACTGTGGGTTATGGGCCCACCATGTGGGTTAAAAAGCAGGAAGGGAAAGGTCATCTTCCACGATCAAGATAGCAAGGCATGTCGAAGAATAGACTGTCAGTTATGTCGGCAACAACATCGGTACCAAGGGCGAGGGGCGAGGAGAACCATTTTCCTACTCATTGAACGAGGCGGACCACTAGGCAAAGTTCTCGTCCATCGGTGGCTACCGGAATGTCATCAACAATAGTAACAGGGTCTTGCTGACAGAATTGTATACCGAGGTGCTTGCATCAGCAGACGAATATAACTGCTTAGATCATATAGATCACAAGAAAGGTTAAACCAATGTAAAGAAAATATGATTATCAGATTAAACAGAACAATGGAAAGGAAAATGTGTTTAAACACATATTTTAGGGGTATATCCTTCCCAAGGACAAGCTGAACATGATAGCCATGACAGGATATAATGTAGACAACCCTTTAGGTGAGGGGAGAGAAATTTCATGACTTTACCCATACAACAGTGTGTGGATAATTGATAAAGAAAATTTAGCATTGTGCTTCAAATGTTCTTATTGATGATAGGAGTACCACAGACATGCTTCGAGATAGCATTGACATGGTTATCGGGTAAGATCGACTTTGGATACACAAAGGATCCATCAGGAACAACTCATAGAATAAGTCTTACAATTTCCTCATGAAAGAATGCCTAACCTTGCTAAAGAGGATACTATAACAATAGGTCATCCGGCCAGGTGTGCTAGGCATGACATCACCTTACCGGGCCATATAAAGACCAACATTTATAACTCCTGGAAATATGTTTGAACCATCATATCTGATCGAGATTCAGATCTGATAGGTGTCAGGATACCTCAGACTCAGGATGTCTGAGAAGAAAAAAAGGTGGGACACAAATTCACGAGATGACATTGTAAGATTCTCGGGAAATGAACTATGGAAGCAAGTTCCGAAACAAGAGTTCGGCATTAACCAAGGAGAAGATGAGGATGTGGCTGATGGACTCAGCGATAATTCATCATGAATTCAAAAAGATGGATTTCCATGATTATGTGAACCAGGAGATAACATTTGTCAGATCAAATGATATAATGATGTATGCTCGAGGAAAACAAACACAATTAAACATTGGTTGAAAGGTGCACCCGAAATATGGGCTGGGTTGCACGACCAAGGTCGGAATGGCGATTGAGCAACCAACACACCAAATTGGAATTATTGTCCATTAACTCTGAAGCAATAGGTTTGCTAGAGATAATAAATTCGCACAACATAGTTCACTCAACACGGGGACCAAGAAGAGAATGGTGATGGCGAGAAGCATCACTGTATCAAGAATTCTTAAGAGGTGGTGAAATTCTCACAACATTAATGACATAAGAGATGGTAATGTTCTAAGGTAAAGAAGAACACTTGCTGGATAGCAAGGAACTCAAGGTATAACACAAAACATGAACAAGTTTGTGTTGGTGGGAAGGCAATAAAGTGGTCGATGATAATACAAATCATCGAGGGCAAGGATGATATTTCTCATCATGAATTCAATTGATATCCTTGAAGATCTCAGAATGCTGATGATGATCACGACACATTTGTTGAGAGATTCCATGAAGACGTAATCGATCGGCGATGACATCAAGTCACAGGAATGATGAAGCGAAAGGTTATTGGAACCAAGGGTACGACACAAACTCGAAATCAAGCTTGTTGTTCAAGGCGAAATGATATGATGAGGAAGATCAACGTAAGTTAGCTCATCGTCAAAATTGTGCTCTGGGAAGAAGGACTTGGTAGCACAGTTAAAATCATCATGATGATGATATAGCCAAACAGGCTAGGATTGATGTGATCGGGTACCAAATCGTAAGTAAAGAAGATCACTAAGAGTTGCTGAACCATAGTGCGGACTCGATTTAGTTATCGGGGTACTTGAGTGTTTAACAACTCAGAGCCCAGGAAAATTGGAATCGGTAAGAAATAATTCTTGATGAAGACTTATAATATGCAACATGGGTCTGTGATATTTTGAGATACTAGAGGGTAATACTCGAAGGTAATGCATAATAGAAATTGGACTAGTGAATTGATCTGTGGAAGGCAAGTGCTTCAACTTGTGCGAGAAAAGGATCAAAGATGATCAATCATGGTCGGAACCACGGTTGAGAAGGGCCAACATAGATACAAGATTAGCTTATAACAAGGGGGTCATTATTATTACAAGAAGCTTCCACAATAAGTTCCACATTGGGTCCATGGGCATGAACACAAAGTTCAAGGTCGACTCCCACTTCTTCAATGTCTAACCTTTCATTCACTGCTCTAATAAAAATGATTTCAGTGTGAAAACCTGTCGGGTGAATTACGAGAGCAGTATAACCCGTGAAAAGTTTTCGGGTTCACACAGATTAAGGAAGGCATAAGGTTCAACCCATCAGGATATCTTAGAAACATATACCACAAGCTTCAAGAGTAAATATCACCGGCTCGAAGGCAGAGCATGGTTGGCCAAATCAGAGAATAGGATTTACCAATGGCATTATGTATCAGGGAAAGAACTTCCAAAATGACTGAATATGAAGGATGATGTCGGATAAAATCCAACAAAGGATCCGGTGGTCCTCAAGGGCTCTGATGTGAACATCGGTACTCAACCAGGGGAAGAAAGAATGCTAGGAGATCAAATTATAGAAACAACTGACTAATTCAAAGCTCAAATGCAAAAGAATTATGATTACCAAATCAAGATATCAGAAGCAAACACTCCGATTAAGGATGGGTAAGCTGAATAGACTTAGGGGTATAAATACAATGAACGACAATTTGATTGGTCAAGAACCAGCTCATGTTTTTTTAAATGACATCCGAACCGGAAGGTTGAATTCTAGGATTTGATTGAGGATTGCGAGGATTCGCAACATACTGAATCAACGGACCCAAAATGGTAATGACAAAGGATGCCAATAAGATTACCAGACTTATGGGATTAATCATAATGCAAGCAAGCAAGAAGTTCAAGAGTTATAAGCTGTTAAGGATTTTTGAAAGATCAAATGGTATTTCAAAGACTTTTGTGAAATACATGAATCAACTGGGGATCAACGGATACTCGGTAAGTGCGAGAAATTATACATAGGGGTATTCATGTGGTAAAGAATTGCAAGGCAGTAGGCACAAAGAATTCTCGGAAGCATAGAGAGAATTTCGGGTATCTTGAAATAATAAGATCAACTAGGAATAAAAGTAAGAACGACATGTGTATGTATATATCCATAGGTGATAGAGGAGAGGGTGTCCCGATCTTTCGATGAGATGATAACTATTGATTTGGTGGAGACGACTTTGATGATCCGACTACAAACGTGCACGAGTTGCGCCTTAGCAATCGCTAAACTAATCTCCTGAGGTTACTGACGATGCCGGAAGCACGGTCAGCCTGACCATGAAGGTCTATTCCTGCAAGCAATCGAAGAACAAGCAACAATATGATGATGCAATCTGAATATTGCGAATATAGATGAAGTATTGATAAAGGTGGGGAACTGAAAGCGGTCTTGGTCTGGTCGTTGGACACAAACGAAGTACACGAAGTTGCAATGACTAACTTTTAATTAAACAAATCCCAAGGAAAAAGCTACTAGATGGATCTACTTATATAGGAGCAAGGGTGGCGGCTAAGGAGGTGGAAGGACGTCCCAAGGCAGCCTAAAACTAACCCTAGGTCGTACAAGGCTCATGGGCCCAAATGGAGGTGATGCAACACCTTTGAACTTGTTGTTTGACTAGGATTCTGTTGCAGCGTTAGATTGTTTCATCGATATCTCAACGCTCTGGACGAATTTGAAGGTGAATCCAATTGGGATGGAAAAAGCACGAAATCTATTTTCCAACAAAAAAAGAATCACCCAATTCAGAGTCCGTATGAAAAAGTTGTTGGCGTTTTGAGTCAGGTATGTCTGTGCAGTCCGAATCTGAATCCAGAACGTGAGAGACTTGGACTCTATCTTCTCTTGGCCCAAAAGTAACGTGAGAGAACTTTTTGAAAAGAACCTAAACTTCTCCTTTTCCCTTATCTTCATATGGAGATTGTACAAATGTCCCATACACCTGCAATTAGACAAAACACAAAAGTGTATGAAGTATTTTTGTTCTGGATAACATAAATAGATTATTGAATAGTTTGCACTAAAAATCACCTCACAAATATGCATGTATGCAATATTTTTGGTCGTATCCAAGGTAGTTATGTCCTCATTATCCTCCCCTTCTTGAAAACAAAGCCGTTCTTGGCGTTGCTTAATCTGAAATGTGGCTAACAAAAGAGACAAGGT
Organism: Triticum urartu; assembly: GCF_003073215.2. NCBI lineage: Eukaryota > Viridiplantae > Streptophyta > Magnoliopsida > Poales > Poaceae > Triticum > Triticum urartu. The sequence continues at coordinate 5,501 of NW_024111154.1, forward strand.
GCACATGTTGTATATGTATATGTCATCCATTTTTACTTCCCTTGATTTTTGCACATATGACACATGTATACATGAGTAACTTTCATAGTTCATAAAATCTAAAACCAAAAAATTATCACAAGAAGTCGAAGGCTTGAAAATATTACAACTCAGTTTGCACATATAAGTGAAGCTCTTATTCATTTCAAAAGATTGACAATGTTCATCATTAAACCATCCCAGCATTGGTGAATAAACCTTAGTTGCATCAAATTTACATGCTACAACATCCTTAAATAAGCAAACATGCAATAAGTCATTGGACACAAAATTATCACCAAGATTAGAGGTCATATCAAAATGATTAAACATTGGTTCTTTTGCATCAACAGTTAATTCAATGGGTGCACTCCAAATTGTTGGTATTTCAGTTGTTTGATCACATGACGCATTCATGAGACTAACAAGATTCTCTAAAATAGGTGGTGTGCTCAAATCAACAGATAACTCAGCACATGATGCATTCAAGTTAACTAGGCATGCATCATTCTTATGTGAAGTGATATCATCAATACTTTTACTGTTACCTTGTCGCAAAGACATAGCTGATGTAGGTATAGACAATGACAATGTACCATACACTTGAGATGATGTCACACTCACAATCTGAGGTGGGCCTGCTCTAGTAGGTGCAACGATGGAGGAACCAACTAGCGGTGGTGAGCATGAACTGGAGTACTAGTTGTTGTAGTCATCCAATGCATCCTCCTGTATCTGTCTCTCAAAGGTACAAGCACAAACATACATACCAGTAATGCAACGAGGAATATACTGAAATCTTGTCTGAATATCATGGTTCAAACCACCAAAAAATCTATTCATTGTATCATCCTCAAATTCTTCTATGTCAGAATGATGCATATAATATTTGAACTCTTGGTAGTAAGCATGAACAGTGTTGTTGCCTTGTTTAAATTGTTGAAATTTGTGAAGCATTTTACGACGATAGTAAGGAGGGAAAAATTGTAGTCTCATTACATATTTCAAATCTTTCCAAGTTGTGGGTTGGTTATCAATATTTTTCTTACAATGCACACTCCACCAAACAGAAGCAAAACCAGTAAATGCTCTAATGGTAGCTCGTACTCTCTCAAGTTCAGAAAAGTCATGGTGACTAAAAACTTGTTCTACTTCAAGCTCCCAAGCTAGATAAATAGTAGGATTAAATCTACCCTCAAATGACGGTAAAAAGATAACCTGACCATGTGCTTGTGTGTGTTGTCCCAACTCTCGTGATGGTGAAGATGTGTCTGTTGTCCAAGAACTTCTATCTCCGGAACCTGTCATGATTAATGGAAACAAGAAACAAAATTCGAGAATAATGTTCCTATGAACTACTAGTATGTGGTTGTATAGTGCTCACGGTAAAGCAAATATCAATATCTTACAAGTTCTTACCATGCGGCAGGTGGTGACACGCAACCAGCGGTGTCAAATAACTCCGAAGATTGTGTAAAGAGATTGCCAGGGGAATATACGTATACACGGTGTAGAAATATGTGGAGCTGGGTTGGCTATATTTGGTAGCAAAAGATTAGCAATAATCAATTCAAAGATGCAATGTTGAATAAACGCTCAACGACGGTACTGTGCTGTTCCTAGGCTAGTCCGGACTAGAGACGCGGACCTAGAACACTAATGAGGTCACGCCATAGCACAACTAGCATCAATAAAGGATATGAAGTAGCTCTGGACAACAAAATATAAGTGAAGATCACAATAGCCGTAAAGATAATGATGTGAAACAACAACCAAGCAGGATATATCAATAACTTTCTCTCCAACTTTCCTCTGCAAAAGTTTGTTCCAATTTTTTGATAATTTTTTCAAGAATGGTATTGACTCAAGCTTTCAAACGCAAAAGGAATCACTCAATTCCGAGTTGATATGAGGAGTAATTTTTTTTAAAAATTGGCCTGAAAAACTTGAATAAGCTGTGTTCGTGAACTTCGGAGGGCAAAAAGACCTATTTAGAAGCCGATATTGAGGTGCCAAATATGGAACTTGCTTCTACAACTATTTAGAAGCGGCTCATCTCTAGCTTTCATTTGAGTACTCACGGAGCCAAAATGGACTTCGTATGAGTAAGTTATGCCTGTTTTACTCAACAGTGCACAAAACAGATTCCAATCCGAATTCAACTACAGGATTGAGCTTTGAAAGATCCGAATTTTGTTTTTTTCTTCTCTCTTTTATTTTTCTCTTTTTTTTCCTCACACTTTTTTCTTTTTCCTTTCTCTCTTTTTTTCTCTAACTTTTTTTTAATTTTTTTCTCTGTTTTTTTCTCTCCCCCTCTTTCCAAAACAAACTAGATAAGATGCAGATTGGATCTAGTGAAGATGTGAACGACCTCAACTATGATTGTGACAATGAACGATGGGTAGCACGTGGTGGATATTGATGGATGGGTGGTGAACAGAGGAAGGGACAATGATGCAGCGGCGGCATGACTAATGTGAACAGAACTCGAAACTCTAAACAAACTAGACACTAAGACCAACAACTCGACACGATGATGCAATCGATAATTCAACAATGCAAGCAATGAAAAGAAAATTGCAAAGGCTCAGACTGGCTTTGACAAAAGAAGAATAGATCTAAATTTGTTTTATGGCTTTTTCTTGGACAATAGGTAAGAAAATAAATCTAATCTAGGAAAAACTAGAAATTCTCACCGAGCAACCTGAAAACTGATACCACTTGATAGAGGCGAGGGTGTCCCGATCTTTCGATGAGATGATAACTATCGATTTGGTGGAAACGACTTTGACGATCCGACTATAAACGTGCACGACGTTGCCCCTTAGCAATCGCTAAACCAATCTCCTGAGGTTACTGACGATGCCGGAAGCACGGTCAGCCTGACCACGAAGGTCTATTCCTGCAAGCAATAGAAGAACAAGCAACAATATGATAATGCAATCTGAATATTGCGAATATAGATGAAGTATGATAAAGGTGGGGGATCCAAAAGCGGTCTTAGTCTGGTTGTTGGACACAAACGAAGTACATGAAATTGCAATGGCTATCTTTTAACTAAACAAATCCCAAGGAAAAGCTACTAGATGGATCTACTTATATAGGAGCAAGGGGTGGCGGCCAAGGAGGTGGAAGGACATTCCAAGGCAGCCTAAAACTAACCCTAGGTCGTACAAGGCTCATGGGCCCAAATGGAAGTGATGCGACACCTTTGGACTTGTTGTTTGACTCGGATTCTGCTACAGCGTCAGTTTGTTTCGTCGATATCTCAACGCTCCTGACGAATTTGAAGGTGAATCCAATTGTGTTGGAAAAATTATGAAATCTACTTTCCAACAGAAAAAGAATCACCCAATTTGGAGTCCGTATGAAAAAATTGTTGACGTTTTGAGTCAGGTATGTCTGTGCAGTCCGAATCTGAATCCAGAACGTGAGAGACTTGGACACTATTGTTGGCACCAGATTTTGACACGGCCGAGAATTTAATAAATATGGCCTAAAATGAAAAAGTTCTAAAAGTGAGAAAGTTTCGTATCATCAAAAGGATAAACTTTGATATTTGGGTCATAGCCATCCGATCTCATCTCTAAGGCTGAAGTTGTGTTCGAAGTACTGAGATTTTGTATCCAGAACACTTTTCGGCTGATTACACCCCCAAGACTGCCCCATATTGAAAACTGATCTACATTAATTGTCTTCGTCTCGTCGAAATGATCGATTTTTATATAAAGATCGTCTTAATCTGAGGTCATATGCAAAAGTTAGAGCCCGCACAGCGCAACCCTCCAGTGAGCAAAAATATGACGCCCGGAACCAGACACATATGTGGGTATGTCTGATGTGTTGCGTGAATAATTAGCTGTCTTGTACGAGCGATTTGACCCTTGAGATGACCTCTGATGAAAACACGTTCAACATGAAAGTTGTTCATCTCGTCGAAATGGTCAAGATTGCTTTTGGACTCATTTCCATCCGAGGTTGTTTGCCACCACAAAAAAGACCCGCAAGGTACAGCTAGTTTAAACCGAACCGTTTTGGAAAGTTCGGATAAACCAATCCGAATTTGACTAGGGTTTTGTACATGAATTGATGTGATTTTCTTGTAAGGAAATCCTAGATGAATCTTTTTCTTGTACGGGAAGTCCAGCCGCCTCTTATATATGTTGGGGTGACGGCCGATTGAAACAACACACAATGGATCATATCATCTACTAGTTTTTTTAATCTTTTTATCTTTCTCCTTAACCCTAGTTCTTCTTCTTCCTTGTTCTTCGTCTGTTCCTCTTGTTGTAGGGCGGCGAACCTCGAGGCCCTAGGGGCGATCAGGTCGACCTAGGGCAGCCCATAGCCACCGCGCGCCCTGATGGGGCCCCTCCCGGACGTGTGGGGTTTCGGGTTATCAAAAGCACCCGCCGGATTGCTTGCGTACCACGCTTCCGGACGGATCTCCTTCGACGCGAGCTGTGGTGCATCACCCCCGGCGTCGAGGGTACAAGGTGACGTGTTCCTGTGTGAACACACTTTTTGGCGACTTCCCTGGGGACGAAGCTTTGAACGGTCTCCGGCCCGTTCTTGCTACGAAGAGATCGTCATCTAGGGTTTGCAATCTACGAAGGTAATATGAATACGCAATTCCCTACTGTAGATGAAAATAATTCATATGATGTTACTAGATCGTTCAATGATTATACTCTATTGGCCAGCCCTAGTTTTTTCAATAAGGCATCTAATTACGTGCATAGGCCGATTCAAAGTAATTTACATGTTTCAACTTCTTATGATACTAGTAACATACAACATATGTATCCTCTCTCTCATGCATCGGCAACCCCACAAATCCATATGCCGATGAACAACATGATGGGTTCGGTTAATCAATTTGAAACACCTCATGTTAAAATTTCCAATAGCATAGAAGAAAGTGTTTCACCTTTTTATTCATCGGCAACTAATTTGCAGTATGTGAATCAAACCTTGACGATGGATGGGAGAATTGGCCATGCTACTACTAGCTATTCGGCCAGTCACTCTCAACCATCATATGCTACACCTCATTTTAGTAAATTTTCAGCACCGTATGCAACTGTAGATGTTCATAATTGGGCCCCGCATCTTCATGGTCATAGCCGAATAAGTGAAAATTTTACAGGAACACATGTGCCGTCATCAAATACTGTAGCATATAATGCATACTCTACGCAATTCGAGAATTTTGGCAACACTCACGAATCATTGCCACAAGAATCTAAAAGTATTGTGGAGCAATCCCTTCCAGAAGCGCTTGTGGCTGCGTTAAAAAAGAGCTTGGCACAAAACAATAAAATTAGTGCTCTTTGCCTTGAACAATATGCAAAGGGGTTGTTTCCTGATTATGCTGCAATAAAGGCTAGAGTTTTGCAAGAAAATGAAACTACATGCATTGATAGAATTGGCGAAAGAGCATATGGTTATACAGCAGTGCATACACCTCCACCTAGTACCGCAGCATATTATACACCCCCTACACAATTGCAAAATTTCGGCAACACTAACACTTCATTGCCAAAAGATTCTAAATGTATTGGGAGGCAAACTAATCTAGAGCAGGCTGGAATTAAGAGGGGAGTTAAAGCTTTGCGCGATAGGGTGCAGGTACTTTTCCAAGAGAGAATTGATAGGGAATTGGCTCAAAGAAAAGAAGCCTTGCCAATTGATATAACCGACAAAAAGAATGATGATTCGGAAACTAAAAGTGCTTCGGTTGAAAAAGCCAAATCACGTAGTATATATTCCAAATCCATCAAATCCAAAGAGGCAAGCATTATTGAGAAAGGGCATGGCAAGCATAGCAAAACAACCATGTTTGATTTTTCTGAAGTTAATGGAACCTACTTCCTACCCTATGAGTTTCGTGCCATAGAAATTGACAAGTTTCAAGGACAAGAGCAAGTAGCCGTACAAAGTTCGGTTGACGAAGATCTTCAAATTTATGATGCACGAAATCAAGAAGAAAATTGTGACATGGTGTTGGGAAGTCATCCAAAAGCAAAGCACAATATTATTCATCATATGCAATCACCATGCTCTCCCAACATATTTGAAGTGGTATGTCTAGCAAGTAATTTACCTATTTTCAGATTTGGTCACAACTTTATTGTTGATGCATCTATTAGAAAAATTATAATAAGTAATTTTCAAAGACCAATGAAGAAGGGCAATTTACTTGTTAGCAATAAAATTGTTACTAAGCATATCGGTCAATTTATTGTACCATTCAAAGAGACCGATGGTGACTTATTACTGGAGCCAAAGCTTTTCCCATTGCTTTATTTAAAGTTCATATCTAATTGTGTAGCTTTGCTTATTTCTTACTTGGCTTACACTTGGTCTCAATTGAGACATGTATGTTCTAACTATTTTCGTTTCAGAAATTTAAAGCCAAGGTTAAAATCCTCTGAGCAAACCGATGCCAGTATAGTTTCTTATCCAAAGACATCGGAGATAGAGTGCAAAACACAATGCATAGCCGAATGGGGTGATGCAAAATCTGAACCATTCGTTTGCTTAACTCCAAAGCCGTTCTCACAACATGATCGGATGGAGAATACATTTTTGACCTTCAATTCAAGCATGTGTGATCAAATATTTAATTTGTTGTTGAGAAATAATTATATTAGAATTCTTGATCACCATGTTGAGCCATCTGTCCAGGGACGAATGTATTGTAAGTTGCATGATTCGTCCAAGCATAATTTTGAGGATTGCAACATGTTTCATCAAATAGTTAAATCGGCCATTGATAAAGGACGATTGAAATTTGTTGAGACACCAAGAGACAACCGTTAAATGCCCATCGGTCCCGATGGCAGAAGGTTTTTGCATGGGCTACTTCAAGCCGATCCATTTAAAGAGAAGGCAAAAACTGCAGGTGATGGGATTAAGCTTTCAGGTAAAGAAGTTGTTGAAGAGCATAATGAACATAATCTTTGAGGGCGAAAATTCCATCGAAGCTACAATGGAGACGCCAAGGACTGGGGGTAGTAAGCAAATTTAGAGATCGGTGCAAGCATAACCAAAGGAAACAAAGGCCACAATAAGCACAAGTGCAAGAAATCCAAGGTCACTTTTGCACAATTATTAGATAAATATCAAAATAAGAGTGAAGAGAAAAGTGCTTATCAGCCAACTAATGCAAAAGCATCAAGATCACCCCCAAGGCGCAAATATGAGGATCGGTATTGGAAAAGTGAAAATTTTCATGCAACATATGCATATCCTTATTTTGGGCCGCCAATGCCAATGTCCTAGATTTCTCCCTATGCTCGTGTAGATTCATATCCATCATGGGACAGGTATGATACAAGGGCACATTATCCAACTTATTTTAGACCATCTCATCAATATTATGCAGCTCCGAGAAGATCAACATTTGAACAATCACATGTTAAAGACCGTTTCAATCATAAGGAATCGGTCCAGAGCTCAAAGAAGAAGAAAGAGGTGGTCAAGCAAGTTTACCGTGTTAAAAGAGATGGTCGTAAGAGTGCAGCTTCAGATTTGATCTCAAATGAAAAAGAGCCAATTAAAGTGTTGACATTGGCTACTAAAGGCAATGAGACAAAGCAACCAATTATTGAGAGTCAAAGTGCCAAATCTGAAGAAAAGAAGTTGAGAGTGTACAAGGTCAAAATAGAATCACAGCCAAGATGCCCACTCGGTTTATCGTATTGGCAAAAGAGAGAATTACAAAATCTTAGTGCACAAGAGCTGAGATAGAAGAACATGGCATGGGTTCCCAAGAGGATCAATCACAAGAAAAGGATGTGCATGCTTCTATTGCAATAAGTACAATAGAAGTAAAGAAAGAGAAGAATGGAAGTAACAAACAATTAAGCCGAAGGTGTGCATCACAACATCAAAATCTTCGGTTAGCACATCATTCATTTTCTTCAACCATGCCATTGATGCCTTTGCCATGGAATTCATCCATAGGTATGATCAATTACCCTCCATGGATTTATTTTGTTCCATGGATGCAACATAATTTTCTATATCATGACAGGGTATTACCAAATCACTATACATTTGGTTAGTTACGTTTTTGTTGCTAATACAAAAGGGCTGAAATGTTTTATTGCTATTTCATTTGTTTATTTCGGCTATACATACTTTGGTGGGTGAATTCTACATGGGCCTAATGGGAATGGCCGATACTTATATATCGCCCTAAGAATATCTAAGAATGGCCGGTGTGGTATTCTAACATCGTCATCAGTTTGAGTAGAGATTGAGATAAGTCCTTGCAAAGGAATTTGTCAAATTGATGCCATTGAAGATATTATGCATAGACCAATTCATCAAAACTGCAAAGTGAACTTATGTTTTGATTGGGTGTGTTTTGGCTTATTAGTTTTCAGAATTTACGTAAGGCCAAATCATGGTTGATTTTTTTATTGAGCATCATATTGACATCATGCATAATATTGTTTTTAGCTTGATCTCTCTAGTACCATGGAGATTATATATTCATGGTTAAATTTGTAACAATGGCCAAGGTGTTGGTGTTGTTTATTTATCTCCATATGAAGCTATTTTGTGAAGCCTCATGCCGCTTAAAATATTTTTGCACAATGATCAAAGAAGAATATGCATTGTTATTCGGGTTGGAGCTTTTCCTTGCCATAGGTGCTATACATATTGAGGCTTCCGGTGATTCGTTATTAGTAGTGCAACAAATATCCAAGGGTTATCAACGTTTTGACGAATCACTTATAGTTTATCTTTTGGTATGTCTAGATGCAAGATTTACCTTGGGTTGCTTTAAAATTGTTCATATATCTAGACATGACAATTCTAAAGATTTGGCACATCAAGCATCCGGCTACTGTGTTAACCATGGTGTATAACATTTCTATCAATAGCCGATGCTAGGTCTTGTCAATATAGGTAAGGCCGAACCGAAGCCCACCTCTTCGGCCACTAATGAAACTTTTATGCAGGCGAAGTAAGGATTGGAGGAAGTTCATTCTTGATTATCTGCAAAATCCTAGCGAAAGGGAGAACAATATGGTTGGGAGGATGGGTTTGGTCTATGGAACCTTATCACCGGATTGTTATAGAAGCTGAGAAGTTTTCACCCAAGTTTGCCTCAAGAGGTTCAAACAAGCAATGGCCGATATATACTTATCGTCCTAAGAACATGCAAAATGGACGATGGAGTGTTGACATCGTCCTTAGAAAAATCATCGTGCAAGTTATTTTTCGGCACACAAGTTTGCCGAAAAACAGGAGGGCATGTGTTGACACCAGATTTTGACACGGCCGAGAACTTAATAAATATGGACTCAAATGAAAAAGTTCTCAAAGTGAGAAAGTTTCGTATCATCAAAAGGATAAACTTTGATATTTGGGTCATAGCCATCCGATCTCATCTCTAAGGCCGAAGTTGTGTTTGAAGTACTGAGATTTTGTATCCAGAACACTTTTCGGCTAATTACACCCCAAGTCTGCCCCATATTGAAAAATGATCTACATGAATTGTCTTCGTCTCGTTGAAACGATCGATTTTTATATAAAGATCGTCTCAATCCGAGGTCATATGCAAAAGTTAGAGCCCGCACAGCGCGACCCTCCAGTGAGTAAAAATATGACGCCCGGAACCAGACACATATGTGGGTATGTCTGATGTGCTGCATGAATAATTAGCTGTCTTGCACGAGCGATTTGACCCTCGAGATGACCTCTGATAAAAAAACATTCAACATGAAAGTTGTTCGTCTCGTCGAGACGGTCAATATTGCTTTTGGACTCATTTCCATCCGAGGTCGTTTGCCACCACAAAAAAGACCCGCAAGGTACAACTAGTTTAAACCGAACGGTTTTGGAAAGTTTGGATAAACCAATCCGAATTTGACTAGGGTTTTGTACGTGAATTGATGTAATTTTCTTGTAAGGAAATCCTAGATGAATCTTTTGCTTGTACGGGAAGTCCAGCCGCCTCTTATATATGTTGGGGTGACGGCCGATTGAAACAACACACAATCGATCATATCATCTACCACTTTTTTTTTTATCTTTTTATCTTTCTCCTTAACCCTAGTTCTTCTTCTTCCTCGTTCTTCGTCTGTTCTCCTTGTTGCAGGGCGGCGAACCTTGAGGCCCTAGGGGCGATCAGGTCGACCTAGGGCAGCCCATAGCCGCCGCGTGCCCTGACGGGGTCCCTCCCGGACGTGTGGGGTTTCGGGTCATCAAAAGCACCCGCCGGATTGCTTGCGTACCGCGCTTCCGGACGGATCTTCTTCGACGCGATCTGCGGTGCATCACCCCCGTCGTCGAGGGTACACGGTGACGTGTTCGTGTGCGAACATCTATCTTCTCTTGGCCCAAAAGTGACGTGAGAGAACTTTTTGAACAGAACCTAAACTTCTCCTTTTCCCTTATCTTCATATGGAGATTGTACAAATGTCCCATACACCTGCAATTAGACAAAACACAAAAGTGTATAAAGTATTTTTTGGTCTGGATAACATAAATAGATTATTGAATAGTTTTCACTAGAAATCACCTGACAAATATGCATGTATGCAATATTTTTGGTCGTATCCAAGGTAGTTATGTCCTCATCATGCTCCCCTTCTTGAAAAGAAAGCCGTCCTCGGCGTTGCTTAATCTGAAATGTGGCTAACAAAAGAGACAAGGTGCACATGTTGTATATGTATATGTCATCCATTTTTACTTCCCTTCATTTTTGCACATATCACACATGTATATTTGAGTAACTTTCATAGTTCATAAAATCTAAAGCCAAAAAAATATCACAAGAAGTAGAAGGCATGAAAATATTGCAACTCAGTTTGCACATATAAGTGAAGCTCTTATTCATTTCAAAAGATTGACAATGTTCATCATTAAACCATCCCAACATTGTGAATAAACTTTAGTTGCATCAAATTTACATGCTACAACATCCTTAAATAAGCAAACATGCAATAAGTCATTGGACACAGAATCATCACCAAGATTAGAGGTCATATCAAAATTATTAAACATTGGTTCTTTTGCATCAACAGTTAATTCAATGGGTGCACTCAAAATTGTTGGTATTTCAGTTGTTTGATCACATGACACATTCATGACACTAACAAGATTCTCTAAAATAGGTGGTGTGCTCAAATCAACAGGTAACTCAACACATGATGCATTCAAGTTAACTAGGCATGCATCATTCTTATGTGAAGTGATATCATCAATACTTTTACTGTTACCTTGTCGCAAGGACGTAGCTGATGTACGTATGGACAATGACAATGTACCATACACTTGATATGATGTCACACTCACAATCTGAGGTGGGCCTGCTCTAGTAGGTGCAACGATGCCGGAACCAACCAGCGGTGGTGAGCATGAACTGGAATAGTAGTTGTTGTAGTCACCCAATGCATCCTTCTATATCTGTCTCTCAAAGGTACAAGCACGAACATACATACCAGTAATGCGACGAGGAATATACTGAAATCTTGTTTGAATATCATGGTTTAAACCACCAAAAAAATCTATTCATTGTATCATCCTCAGATTCTTCTATGTCACAATGATGCATATAAGATTTGAACTCTTGGTAGTAAGCATGAACAGTGTTGTTGCCTTGTTTAAATTGTTGAAATTTGCAAAGCAATTCACGGCGATAGTAAGGAGGGAAAAATTGTTGTCTCATTACATATTTCAAATCTTTCCAAGTTGTGGGTTGGTTATCAATATTTTTCTTACAATGCACACTCCACCAAACAGAAGCAAAACCAGTAAATGCTCTAGTGGCTGCTCGCACTCGCTCAAGTTCAGAAAAGTCATGGTGACTAAAAACTTGTTCTACTTCAAGCTCCCAAGCTAGGTAAATAGTAGGATTGAATCTACCCTCAAATGACGGTAAAAAGATAACTGACCATGTGCTTGTGTGTGTTGTCCCAACTCTCGTGATGCTGAAGATGTGTCCGTTGTCCAATAACTTCTATCTCTGGAACCTGTCATGATTAGTAGAAACAAGAAACAAAATTCAAAAATAATGTTCCTATGAACTATTAGGATGTGGTTGTAAAGTGTTCACAGTAAAGCAAATATCAATATCTTACAAGTTCTTACCGTGCGGCAGGTGGTGACAGGCAACCAGCGGTGTTAGATAACTCCGAAGATTGTGTAAAGCGATTGCCAGGGAAACATACGTATATACGGTGTAGAGATATGTGGATCTGTGTTGGTTATATTTGGTAGCAAAAGATTAGCAATAATCAATTCAGAGATGCAATGTTGAATAAACGCTCAACGACGATATTGTGCTGGTCCTAGGCTAGTCCGGACTAGAGACGCGAGCCTAGAATACTAATGAGGTCACGTCGTAGCACAACTAGTATCAATAAAGGATATGAAGTAGTTCTGGACAACAAAATATAAGTGAAAATCACAATAGCCGTAAAGATAATGATGTGAAACAACAGCCACGCAGGATATATTAATAACTTTCTCTCCAACTTTCCTCTGGAAAAGTTTGTTCCAATTTTTTGATAAATTTTTTAAAGAATGGTATTGACTCAAGCTTTCAAACGCAAAAGGAATCACACAATTCCGAGTTGATATGAGGAGTCAAAAAAATTCTAAACTGTCCTGAAAAACTGGAATAAGCTGTGTTCGTGAACTTCGGAGGGAAAAAAGACCTATTTAGATGACGATTTTGAGGTGCCTAATATGGTACTAGCTTCTGCAACTATTTAGAAGCGGCTCGTCGCTAGCTTTCATTTGAGTACTCGCGGAGCCAAACCGGAGTTCGTATGAGTAAGTTATGCCTATTTTACTGAACAGTGCACAAAACAGATTCCAATCCGAATTCAACTACAAGATTGAGTTTAGAAAGATCCAAATTTTGTTTTTTTTTCTTTTTTATATTTTTTGCTCACAATTTTTTTCTTTTTCTTTCTCTCTTTTTTTCTCTGACTTTTTTTAATTTTTTTTCTCTTTTTCTCTGTTTTTTCTCTCTCCCTCTTTCCAAAACAAACTAGATAAGATGCAGATTGGATCTAGCAAAGATGTGAACGACCTCAACTATGATTGTGACAATGAACGATGGGTAGCACCTGGTGGAAATTGATGGATGGGTGGTGGACAGCGGAAGGGATAACGATGCAGCGGCGGCGTGAGTAATGTGAATAGAACTCGAAACTCTAAACGAACTAGACACTAAGACCAGCAACTCGACACGACGATGCAATCGATAATTCAACTATGCAAGCAATGAAAAGAAAATTGCAAAGGCTCAGACTGGCTTGGACAAAGGATGAATAGATCTAACTTTGTTTTGTGGCTTTTTCTTGGACAATAGGTAAGAAAATAAATCTAATTTAGGAAAAACTGCAAATTCTCACCGAGCAACCTGAAAACTGATACCACTTGATAGAGGCAAGGGTGTCCCGATCTTTTGATGAGATGATAACTATCGATTTCGTGAAGACGACTTTGACGATCCGACTACAATCGTGCATGACGTTGCGCCTTAGCAATCGCTAAACCAATCTCCTGAGGTTACTGACGATGCCGGAAGCACGGTCAGCCTGATGACGAAGGTCTATTCCTGCAAGCAATCAAAGAACAAGCAACAATATGATAATGCAATCTGAATATTGCGAATATAGATGAAGTATTGATAAAGGTGGGGATCTGAAAGCGGTCTTGGTCTGGTCGTTGGACACAAACGAAATACACGAAATTGCAATGCCTAACTTTTAACTAAACAAATCCCAAGGAAAAAGCTACTAGATGGATCTACTTATATAGGAGCAAGGAGTGGCGGTCAAGGAGGTGGAAGGACGTCCCAAGGCAGCCTAAAACTAACCCTAGGTCCTACAAGGCTCATGGGCCCAAGTGGAGGTGATGCAACGCATTTGGACTTGTTGTTTGACTCGGATTCTGCTACAGCGTCAGATTGTTTCATCAATATCTCAACTCTCCGGACGAATTTGAAGGTGAATCCAATTGGGCTGGGAAGAGGATGAAATCTACTTTCCAACAAAAAAAGAATCACCCAATTCCAAGTCCGTATGAAAAAGTTGTTGGCGTTTTGAGTCAGGTATGTCTGTGCCGTCTGAATCTGAATCCAGAACGTGAGAGACTTGGACTCTATCTGCTCGTGGCCCAAAAGTGACATGAGAGAACTTTTTGAACAGAAGCTAAACTTCTCATTTTTCCCTTATCTTCATATGGAGATTCTACAAATGTCCCATACACCTGCAATTAGACAAAATACAAAAGTGTATGAAGTATTTTTGTTCTAGATAACATAAATAGATTATTGAATAGTTTGCACTAGAAATCACCTGACAAATATGCAGGTATGCAATATTTTTGGTCGTATTCAAGATAGTTATGTCCTCATCAATCGGGATATTTCGATGGTAGGGAATTGCGAAAAGCAACATGCACAAAGTCTCAAGAGAACATCGAAGAGAATCTTCGAAATCCTTCGGTGCACCGATCAATCATCTAGAGTGAGGGCTCTTCGGGAGGAAGTAGTTACGAGAACCTAGTGTAAGAGTTAGCAAAATAATTTAACCCGGGTAGAAGAGAGATCAAAGTCCCAGAGTATAGATGAGGAATAAAATATCCTAATACCACCAAATGGCGACATGGGCCCGTAAGCCACACTGGGATGTTAGTAAAAACTTTTTCAATGACTAGACTCAACTTCGGCCAAGGAGTTTGGAAGGGGGGTTCCTATAGGCAATTGGGTCTGATACCAACATGTGATGCCCCCGATTCAATTGTACACTAATGTGTACGATCAAGATCAGAGACTCACGGGAAGATATCACAACTTAACTCTAAAAATAAAATAAGTCATACAAACATCATATTAGAAGCTAGGGACCTCAAGGGCTCGATCATAGACGAGTCAGTGGAAGCAACAATATCTGAGTACAGACATAAGCTAAACAAATTGCCATAAGATGGCTAGCACAAACTAGGATATAGATCGAGAGAGGCGCATGCCTCCTGTCTGGGATCCTCCTAAGCTACTCCTGGTCGTCGTCAGCGGTCTGCACGTAGTAGTAGGCACCTCCAGTGTAGTAGGAGTCATCGTCGACGGTGGCGTCTGGCTCTTGTGCTCCAACATCTGGTCGCAACAACCAGGTATAGAGAGGGGAAAAGTGGGGAGCAAAGCAACCATGAGTACTCATCCAAAGTACTCGCAAGCAAGGAACTACACTACATATGCATTGGTATCAATGAAAGAGGTAGTATATGTGTACTGAACTGCGGAATGCCAAAGTAAGAGGGGGATAGCTAGTCCTATCGAAGATTACGCTTCTGGCAGCCTCCATCTTGAAGCAGTAGAAAAGAGTAGATGGCAAGTTAACCAAGTATCATCACATGGCATAATCCTACCCGACGATCCTCCCCTCGTCGCCCTGTGAGAGAACGATCACCGGGCTGTATCTGGCACTTGAAAGGGTGTATTTTATTAAGTATCCGGTTCTAGTTGTCATAAGGTCAAGGTACAACTTCGGGTCATCCTTTTTTCAAGGGACACGGCTATTTGAATAGATAAACTTCCTTGCAGGGGTGCACCATATTACCCAACACGCTCGATCTCTCTGGCCGGACACACTTTCCTAGGTCATGCCCGGCCTCGGAAGATCAACACGTCGCAGCCCCACCTAGGCCTAACAGAGAGGTCAGCACACCAGTCTAAATCCTATGCACGCAGGGGTCTGGGCCCATCGCCCATTGCACACCTGCACTTTGCGTACGCGGCCGGTGAGTAGACCTAGCAACCTCCATTACAAAGGAAGTTGCATTACACTGTCCAACCTTGCGCGCGCCGCTCGGTCGCTGACGTCTAGGAGGCTTCGGCTGATACCACGACGTCGAGTGCCCGTAACTGTTCCCGCGTAGTTGATTAGTGCGTATAGGCCAGTGGCCAGACTCAGATCAAATACCAAGATCTCGTTAAGCATGTTATTTTGAAGTAACCGCGGACGCCGACCAGGGCCAGGCCCACCCCTCACCTAGGTGGTCTCAACCTGCCATGTCGCTCCGCCACAAAGATCCACCCAGGGGGCCATCGGGACAAATGTCCTTTCAACCCCCAATCCGTGAATCACTCGCGGGTACTCTACGAGCCGACCCGACTTTAGTCACCACATGTATCATATATTATGTATATAAGTATATACCCGTGATCAACTCCCAAGCGATCACGGCTCGATAGTATAGCATGGCAGACGGACAAGAATGTAGGGCCACTGATGATAAACTGACATCCTATACTAAGCATTTAGGATTGTAGGTAAAGGTAACAACAATAGCAGCAAAGATATGCTATGCAGCAGAATAGGATTAACCGAAAGCAGTAAGATGCTACACTACTCTAATGCAAGCATTAGAGAGAAGGAATAGACGATATTGGGTTGATCAAGGGGGGGGGCTTGCCTAGTTGCTCTGGCAAGAAAGAGGGATCGTTGGTGATGTAGTCATACTCAGTGGCATCAGCGCCGGTCTCGAGGTCTACCGGAGAAGAAGAGGGGGAAGAAACAGTAAATACAGAGCAAACTAAGCACCACAAAATATAACAAGGCAATACGAAGTGCTAGGGATGATTTAACGCAGGGATAGGTGATACCGGCGAAGGGGGAAAACATCCGAGAAAGTATTCCTGGTGTTTGAAATTTTCGGACAGTCGAACCGGAGGGGGGAGGTTGCATGTTTGTTATGCCAGGGATGTGTGGCAGACGGATGGACTACATATTCGGATTCGTCTTGTCGTTCTGAGGAACTTTCATGTACAAAGTATTTTCATTCGATAAACGGTTTATTTTATATTAATTTTGAAAGTTTTATTCATTTTTTATAATTATTATATTTAGTTTAATCAGAATTGACCAGGTCAATTTGACTAGTCAAAAGGGCAGGTGTGGCCCACGTGTCATAGGCTAATTACCTAAACAAATAAATAAACCTAACTTATTTAAAGGGGGCCTACATGTCATCTACTATTAGACTAATTTAGCACTAATTAATAGTACTAGCTACACCTAGTTATACTAATCTAGGCAAGGGCCGGCTAGACACTCACGCACACACACTACACACACAGTCAGGCGCACACATACTGAACACACACACACACACACGCTACACGCTCACAGCACACACACACACGCACTCTCATCCAGCCGTGGCTAGCGCCGGAGCAGCAGCTGTAGCGGCGGACAACAGTGGCAGCGCCAAGCGTAGCAGTAAGCAGCAGCAACTAAGAGGGGAGCAGAGTAGCGGCAGGAGCAGGAGGGGCGCGCGTGGCAGTGGCAGCAGGCGGGCAGCAAGGCAGCGGCAGCAAAC
>NW_024111155.1:0-8903 GCF_003073215.2 Triticum urartu
GATGCATGCCACGCACATGCTACAACATCCACTGTAGGTGAGGTCAGGGAAAATCTGTTGATGGGCTGGCCCATACTACTATAGCACTACGGCCCAAGATCATAGTAGATCCATGCTATTTTCTTCTTTCCTGCTTTGCATTTTTGCTCAGTTTTGCACTTATTTCTAGCACCAAATGAATTTTGTTCAACATGAAAGTTGTCACCTAAATAGTTTTCATTATTTTGGAGAGGCCCCAAAATTTTCAAAGCAATTGGAAAAGCATAAACATTTTTTTACTTTGAAATGGTTATTTCTATTGCTTTTGGATCACTTTATATTTTTCTAGGAATTTCGAGGTGAGTCAAATGATGTTGGTTCAACATGAAAAATGACCGGCGAATTTTTAGAATAATGCAAACATTTTAGTTTTACTGTTTGAAGAAAATATTATTTTGACTTGCAATTCAAATTTGATTTTGACTTTGATTTTCTCAAGTGGCAATTTGGCTTAGTTAAACTTGATGACATGGCACCATTAGTGTGAGGTCACCGTAACATGATTCTCGGGGTGTTACATCATCAACGCTTCTCAATCTTCTTATCCTGATTCCTGCGCCCTAAGCTTACCTTTCCATTCATATGGCTCAGGTTGGAACTTACCGACAAACAGATGCCTTAAGTTATAAAATGAAAGTAAGTTGCATCAAGTTTCGAACGAAAAGAGAAGGAGGAGAAGGATATGCATGGTACCACTTCAGGGTCAAGGAAAAGACCTGCACACAAGCAAGGGAAATCACCTAAGTAGGTAAAAGTAGACTATATGACCCACGGATATATATATATATACACATATATGCATACATACATATATATATATAGAGGTGCTTCCATATTTATTTCATATTTTTTTATAACTTTTAAAAAAGTTTAGAGAGCCTAAAAAAGTTCTGTGGCAAGCTATGGTAGACAAAGTTTACCTATATATATATACACTATTCTGATCATAACCTGAACTGCCTGAGTAACGTGCCTAAACTTCCCTCTATACGAACCCGACCTTCGGGCTATCTTCGCAACCGTGGCTTCCCCCGCGGATTATTCTTGTTAGTCGTGTTCTATATGATGTTAGTATAATCTAGAAACGTTTTTTAGCAACTAAATACCGGTTTTAAATAGGAATCTCGCTCGTTGGCGGATTTTGCTCTCAGGTTGTGATGAAATTGTGTTTTTTGCAATTTTACTGCTTGAGTTGTTTGACCTGAATTTCTCTCAGTGCTAGGTTGAACTTCCGCCAACATTGCCCAAATGAGGCTTGCGATATACCGTTGAAAAGCTATGGACACGAGTATCATGACCCAAATTAAATTTTTGGCAAAATATAAGCGATTTAAGAGCAGTTTTGATAACCGTTTTTTCTTCATACAAAAAATATGAATCGTATTTTCGATCGCATTTCTAAACCGTTTATCGGAAATGAGACAAATAATATGGCGTTGGAAAGCTGTTGCAAAACCGCTCCTCCACATGTTGAAAGTTTTCTCTAATTCCCTACGGTTAAAGAGTAATTTGTAAAATCATAAAATCTCGCAAACCGAACAACCGAGTTCGTATTTTCGATGTCATTTCTAAACGGCTAATCCAATTGAGGCAAATGATCGAGTTAATTGCATAGAGCTACCACACTTCAGCACCATGTTACGAGTCACTACCCCTAATCGCGTTGGTCGCAATTCAGTACCATTTTAGGGCATAAGTGTTGCAAAAAGGTCTAAACCTTGTATAACAATGTATTGACGGTGTATATGACCATTGGGGCCCTCTTGTAAGGGCCTGACTTGGCATGTTTTTTTGCGAAAAACCCCTTTACCTTTTATTTAATCACGCATAAATCCCTTAGGTGCCAAATAAAGGACACGACTGGAAAAAAAATTCCAAGAACAATAAGGCGTGTGCAACGATGCTCCCGTGGAGATTCGAACCTGCGCATGGTTGCTCATGGTGCAAGACCCATGCCACGGCGCCACAACCTAATGTGATATTGAAATACGTCACTTATGTTTTTATATGTTCCGCCTTTCAATTTTTTAAATATTTTTCTTTTAAATTTCTTTTATTTATTTCAGATAATGGGTATTTTCAGCACCGAAGAGGACTCGTTTGAAAGTTTTCGTCAAACTAAGTAAACAAATAATAAATAAACTTAACAGAAATAACACGACAGGAGGATTCGAACCTGTGCACCTGCCGCTCGCGCACAATGCGTCCTGGCCAACGCGCCATGACAACTGTTGAGTTTGAGAGAAGGCGAGTTACTGATTTATTTCAATCATGATATTAAGTACATTAAAATTGTTTAACTTTTATTAAAAAATCGATGTGTTTCTTGAAATGAAAGAATGATTTTACACAATAAGTTCACGCTCAACATTTTTTGAAATTCACATTGTAAAAAAAGTTGTAAGAAAATATTCACCTTAAATTACAAAAAGTTCACCGCGCATTATGTAAAATGTTAATCATATCTTAAGAAAATTGTTCAACGTATATTAATAAAAATAATTTGCACTTAAAATTTGTACAAAATATATTACAAAAAAATTAATTTTTTATATAAAGTATCTTCAACATATATTACCAAAAGATCATTATATTAAAAAAAATCCCCATATGTAAAGAAAAGTTCATCGTGCATTAAAAAATGTTCATTATACACAGGAAATGTGTTCAACGTGCATTAAAAAAATCATGCGTATTTAAAAACATGTTCATCATATACTGACGCCTATTTAAAAAATATATTATGTAAGTATGTTAAAAATCCAGGAGAAAACCCAACTCAATGAATAAGAAAAGATGAAGAAAACCCTAAAAATAAGCCAAAACTAGAAACAAAAATAAAGCCTAAGATAAATGAAACCTGGGCAATGAACGCCTAGCATGCACGCAAAACAAAATAAATTGCAGGCCTCACTGAGCCCAACAATCGGTCCATCATAGAGAGTATAGTACAAAAGAGTTCTAGCGTGTAGCGCAAAACGAGGTCCTTGTGGCGTAGTGGCTAGTGCATGCTTCGTGCAAACTGAAGGTTTGAGGTTCGAATGCTGCTGCCGTTTGTTTTTTGTTGAGTTCCGCACGCATTGCCCCGTCCCCGGTTCGAATCACAGCGGGCGCGCGTGCGTGCTATTTTCGACAGAAAAAGAAAATTTCAGTAGGGTCTGTTTTTGGCAACTAAGGGATATACATGTGATTAAATAAAAAGTGAGGGTTTTTTTTCGCAAAATAACATGGCACGTCAGCACCTGACTGATGGTGCTGCACAGTCAGATACATGGTTATATGGCTGTCAGACCTTTTTGTAACGATTAGGTCCTAAAATGGTATTGAACTATGACCAACACGACTAGTGGTACTGACTCGTAACATGGTGCTGAAATATGGTAGCTCCCTACAATTAACTCCAAATGATATGGCATTGGAAAGCTTATGAAAATGCGCTACTTTTTCATGTAGAAAGATTTTTCTAATTTTGAACGGTTTAAGAGTAATTTAGAAAACGGTACAGGTTCCACCGAGTTCGTATTTTTGATCTATTTTTTAACCATACGTCCGAATGCAGCAAATGATACGGCGTGAGAAAGCTTGAGGAAATGCAAAACTTTTTGGTATATATTGTTTCTATCAATTCCTTACTGTTTTAAGTCAATTTTAAAAATGGCTAAAAATGTATTTTCAACGTAATTTCTACAAAATTTATCGGAATGGGGCAAATAATATACCGTTGAAAAGCTAAGGAAAATGCGATACTTTTTCATGTTGATGGTTTTATGTGATTCTTAGCCGTTTTCAAGTAATGTCGAAAATGGCGAGATCATTCGTTCTGCCTTTATCGCGAAACAGATTTTTCGAAAATGCACCACGTGAAGAACCTGAACTTCTCGACATGTCTACTTGAACTTCACTCTATTTTTCACGTGCTTTTTTTGCTCCTAGATCTCCATCAACTGCTCGTAGCTCTCCATCCACTCACCGGAATTGAGCAAGTGATATATCGATGTAAAGCTACTATAAACACGCAACTTTCCCGTGTTGATCATTTTTTCATACTCGCGACGGTTTTAAAAGTTTTTCATCTGAAATTCATTCAGTGTAGTAGTTGAACTTCCTGCTCTCTTCACATTGAACTTCTGTGATGTATTTTCGTTTATAATTTCCTCATACACTCATCAATGTCACACAAATGATATTCCTTTGTACAAACCTCTCTCACAATAATTTTTTTAACTTTCTCCGACCGAGGACTTGAAACTTACACCAATGATATTCATGTCGTTTTGACGTAAATTAGAAAATGACGAGATCATGATTTCTGCCTTTATCGCGAATGGAAATGCACTGCGTGAAGTAGTTGAACTTCTCGGGCATGTCTGTTTGAACTTCACACTGTTTTTCACGTGCTGTTTTTTGACATGCTGTTTTTTGCACTGCGTGAAGTAGTTGGACTTCTGGGGCATGCCTGTTTGAACTTCACTCTGTTTCACTTTATTTGTATTTTTCTTATATGAAATACACACCGGTTGTTATCAGTTTGAACTTCTCTCTGGTTTGAGAGAAATATTTTAAAACACAAAAACAACATATTTTTTTATGTATTTTGGACATCTAAATACACGGCGAACCTCTCTCACAATTTTTTTGAACTTTTCCTCGCCGAGCACTTGAACTTCTAGCAACCATTTTTTCGTTTATGAGTTGTTTTTAAAAGTGCAAAAATGGCGTTGTGTTTTTTATTTTTTGAATAGGTAAATCCTAGGTTTTAATAAACTCCGAACTTCTCTGTTATTTCAATTTGAACTTCACCTTTTTATATTTTGAGTAAAGAATTATATTCGATTTTTATATGGAAAAAATCGAACAGGGAAATACAAGGTAAACCTCTCTCGCAATAATTCTTGAACTTCCGCAGACAGAGCACTTGAAATTCTTTCAACATACCTTTTAAACTTTTATTTTTCTATAGTTTTATTCTCTGATATGCATTCCTTGGACTACTTGAACTTCTCATTGTTTTCACTATAAACTTCTGTCACATTTTTTGCGTATACGTCAAATTACATAAAATTGAAGGTCGGACGCCATTGTTTGCCATTTTAAAACATGTAATTGGAGGTCGGACGTCCCGCAATATAAATTCTGAACCATGCATGGAGGTGGACGTGAACTTCTTACAACATATCTGAGTTTTTTATATACTTCGATCTTCTATGTTATTTTAATTTCAGCTTCTTAGTCATAATCTTAGACAGGAAATATGTTTTTAATTAAGCATCAAACATTTGTTGTAAATTGCACTTCATGGTTTTCTTTTTTTCTTAGAGATGGTAATAATTTGAGTTTCCCGTATACATCGAACTACTCCTCTATTTTAAATTGAACTTCGTCATTTTTATTCTTTACTAACAAGGAAAATCTAAGTTTCTTTATAAATATCGAACTTCTCTATTTTGTAATTTGGACTTCTTGGTTTATTTCTTTTAGTATCAAAATATCCTAGTTTTGTCTAGACCCCCTCCACATTTTTTAAAATTTTGATTTATTTGTAAAAATATAGACACAAATGGGAGAGAGAATTATGTGTGCATAAAGTGGGTAGCAATTTCCAACTTTCCCTCGTCGAGCACTTAAACTTCTTGAAAGAAATGTTTTTCATTTTTAGGAGTTGGTTTTAAAAATGCCAAAATGGCATTGGTTTTTGTTTTTGTTTTTTGAACATGTAAATCTTAGGTTTTTAATAAACTTCAAATTTCCAATTTATTTTAATTCAAACCTCATGTTGGTTTTATTTTCTATTAGCGGTTAAAATCTGGGTTTTCAATAAACATTGAACCACTCCATTCGTTTAATTTGAACTTCTAGGTTTCTTTTAGAAATGGGGAAATCCATTTACTAATTAAATTTTCTAAACTTTTTTTGTTATTTTAATTTGAGTCGGTTGTGGAAACTTGTTGAACAAGAGGAACTTTTTAAATTTTCTCAGTCTGTGCACTTGAACTTCTAGCAACAAAAATTTTGGACTTCGCCCTTTTACTCCTATTTTCTCATATGAAACACACACCCAAGTAGTACGTGAACTTCCGTCGGTTGTCAATTTGAACTTCTCTCGATTTCACTTTAGTAACGAAAAACATCTGATTTTGTATAGACATTGAAATGCTCTAACTTTTTTATTTGAACTTCTTTGTGTGTTTTTTAGAAATGTGAAAATTTGAAGTTCTTGATTTTATTTCTTTTAGTACCAAGAAAATGTGAGTTTTTTATAAATAGCGAACTTCTCTATTTTTGAAATTTGGCCTTCTTGGTTTATTTCTTTTAGTAACGGGAATATCCTAGTTTTGTAGTAAGTATTGAACTGGTTCGTTATTTAAATATGAACTTCTAGAGTTTTTTTAATTTAGAAATGGAGAAAATCCTTTTTAATGTTTTTTAACTCCTCTATTTTTAGAATTTGAACTTCTTGTTTTCTATTTAGAAACGGTGAAATATCCACTCAAAGTGCCATGTTATCTTCTGAACTTCTGAGTTATTTTTATTTGACCTTCTTGATGTTCCCATCACGAGATTCGGATCTTCTAGCTTTTATACATTGAACTATTGTGTGATTTAATTTTGAAATTCTTGTTTCCATTCTTTCACAACGACCAAAGTTTGAGTTTTCTATAATCATCGAAATGCTCCATCTTTTTAATTTGGACTTCTTGGTTTTATTTCTTTTAGTAGCAAAAAAATATTTTTCTATTAAACATCGAACCACTCCACTAGTTTTAGTTGAACTTCTAGATTTTTGTGAGAGACGGGGGAAATCTATTTTATTATTTTTATGAAGTGCTCAATAGTTTTAATTTGACCTTGCTTGTGTTTTTTAAACGTGAAAATATGTTATTTGTTACATATTTTAAGCTTCGTCAGTGTTTTTAATTTGAATTTCTTTGTTATCGTTTTTTAGTAACGGGAAAATCCATGGGAGAAAATTTTTGTACAACCATAACAGTTTCTCCGAACTCTCTAGTTTACTAAATTTGAACTTCATCAATTTACACTAATCTAGGTGCTGCTTGTTTTCTTCTTTGGTGATTCTTGTTTGTCCGTAAAAAATCCACTTTTTTTGTGCGAACGTTGACAGAGTGTAAGTGTGGACTTTATTTGTGCTTCTCGTTCAAACTTAACTAGTGTATTTTTACTTTCTATGTTAATTGTTGATAAAAGTTTTTAGTTTATGTTTTTAGTGTGTTTGACCTTCCATGCTTTTCACACATGAACTTCAACTAATTTTCATTTTTAGTAGTGTTCTAATTTTTCAAATTTCCTAATTCTAGTCTCCAAGCGAACAATTCTAAAATTAAATGTCATCCTAAACCTATTTTTCCTAAATGCGTGGACCGCTCAATAATGGTTGGGTCGTTGAGCATGGGAAGTTTTTTTTCTAAACTTTGTGTGTGTGTGCGTGTGTGACTAGATGGGTTTTGCAGTGACTCCATAAAAGCAGCACAAATCACTCAACAACAATAAGAAGTTTATGTTGCGCACTATTCTTATAGAATCCAAGTAGCACTAGCACTATGAAGTGACACTTGAATCATGATCTCAAATTATCAACGGTCAACACGCAATAACAAAATGACATGCAAGAACGGGCAAACCATAGAGTACAATGTATGCACTTTCCAAACAAATAGTAATTTTTTATACACAAGTTGTGCATGTTTTTACACCACTCCTTTTGGTCTTTATCTCTCTGTCTTATCTCCTAGAAGTAACCACCACTACTAGATTTATTCCTTGTCTTTTCTTCTCTGTGTAGATGGTCTCTACTTATGCATATGAAGCTAGCAAGTGGACGGAGCAACCTCAGCTAGAGAAGTTCAGGTTCAGGTTCAGTTTTGGGTTCAAGTTGGATTAACTCTCAAGTAGTAGTAGTCAGAAGAAGCGGACAAAAGTTTTAGCACTAAAATATAAAAGCGAGCTACCAAAAATAATACACATGTTTGTAGCAGTAGTATTCGGCCAAGTACATTACGAGCCACCCCAAAGTATTAGCAGCTCGGCGCCCATGCCTGTAGGCTCCAGCTAACCTGTCTCATGCATTATTCTGCTTGTCGCATTCCAGGCCCCAGCTAACCTGTCTCTTCTTTCTCTTGCTGCTAGCCATACCCACCCGCTAGCTCCATCCCTCCATCTTGCCCGCCGCCCACCACACACTGAGTCTGATAGGAGCAGGAAACAAGTCTTGGTGAAGCTTTGCAGGATCGAGAGATGGCAACCCACACAGTGAGCACACACACTAGCGAGGACGAACTTCACAAGCAGACACACACCCAGCAGGCCAGTACATTGCACACCCCCACACACCCATGTCTGACATTGCAACCTGCATCTATAGGAGGCCGCGAACTACTGCGACATTCACCAGCAGGGTATGGGATCAGGGTCAATCGGCCATGGGCGGCAGCGCCATGGAACCCGAACATCACCTCTTTGTACTGAGTGTGTGTTTAGCCAAAACACGAAAAAGAAGAAGAAAATCTTCTGAACCTTAGTCCCCATTCTCTCTGAACTGTAGGATCTGGAGGCGTGCGTCGTGCCCGAGCAGGGGGCAGGCCATGTCGGAGGGAAAGGAAGGTCACGCTGGAGCGGACGGAAGGTCACGCCAGAGGGGAGGTTGGGGGCATGTGGAAGGGATGTGGTCGGGGCGTAGGGCAGCGATGGAGGGGCTGCGGAGGAAGTGGTCTGGGAGCACGGCCGTGGCGGAGGACGGCCGCGTGGGCGTCTTGTGCAGACACGGTCCAGGTGGCGCGAGGCCGGCATGGAGAGGTGTTGAGAGGCTGACGAGGAGGGGCTGCGCTTGGTCGGCGAGGAGGGGCGGCGCG
>NW_024111156.1:0-9281 GCF_003073215.2 Triticum urartu
GGAGCGCCACCTCGTCCCGGCGGGCCTCAACTCCCCCCACCTCCTCACGCTCTACAACTCCTGCCGTCCCCGAGGCGCCCACCTCGCCGTCTTGTGCCAAGGTACGTGCACGTTCACTGCCTCCTCCCTCCCTCTGTCTACGTACGTACGGGTTCAGTGTTCGCTTTCGTGGATCTAGTGCAGAAGTGCAGAACCCTCTTTCCGTTTGTTGGGTTTATGCTTGTGTGACATGGATCTAGAGCCATGCAGATGCAGAGGTCTTATCTGCGTTTCCAGAATTTTTTCATCGAGTTCCTTTGATTGTCTTGCGGTTTCTTTTGCTCGAGTTAAACTTGGACGAACTGTCGTTCGAGTTCATTTGCCTGCTTCTAGTTAAGATCTATACCCCTCTCGCTTTGAGAGAGTCGAAGACGTTTATCAGTCATTTCGGTGCCGCGCGTTCTTCTTATTTCGATGCGATCATCGTCGAGATACGAGAGCACGTGCCGGTGTTTGCTGTTCAAACCGGAACACAGCTTTGCTTCCTGCAGTATCTTTTGCGTTCGTCTTTTTCAGTTTAGTTAGTCAAAACTAAAAACGCTGGCTATTCGATCGGCTCGCCCGAGGGCAGAGGCAGAGCAAAAGCTTCCCATGCGATCGACTTTCGGAGCCTTCCTCTGTAACTACAGAGAGAGACAGCACACTCCATTTTTCCTTATATTTTATTGGGCCAGCCATTGTGTTTGGTTTGCTTTTTTACTTGCGTGTGCTTTGTGGTTTTGCAGACCAGCACCCTCACTTGTCCTCTCAACGGCATGGTGTTTGTCCCTCTGCAACCGGCCTTGGTACCATGGTGGGTGTCTTGATGTTAGACGATTGTTGCTCAATGTTAGAGATGGCAACCTCCAGTCCTGATGTCTTGGCATGCCTCTGTCTTCTCTCTCAAGACTTGGGGGTGAGTGAAGCTGGCTTATCAATTGGGGATGTCATCAAGACATACACGCACTGCACGGGCCTCCATCCTCATCTGCCAGCAGCAGGCTGCAGCCACGGTGCGTATAAGTCATGCATCTGTTGTTTCCTACTATAGCACCATTTCTTTTAACGAGAATCGAATTTCATACAGTGCTCTCCAACAAGACCTCGCGGCAACAGTTAACGCACGCACGAGTGGAACCGATGCAGGAGAAGAGGGTGAGGCCGCAGCAATTCATTACAGGCTACTGGCAGGGGCGCGCCTCCTCTGCGTGACTGGACGCACTAACCCAGCAGATGCATTTGTAAACGTGTTTCATATAGTCCAAATGAGCATCAGTTGTTCAAAAAAATACACGAAATAGAACTGCAGCAGCAGAATCTTCAGTGATAAAGCAGAGCAGCTAATAAATCTATATTAGCAAAGGTGACAATCTTTCAAGGTGGATGGCTGATCACAGACACATACATCGTTGAAATCAAAGTTTAACATGCTCCAAAAGGTGAGTGACCTCCAAACGAGAAGCAGTGTTTGTCGGATAATCAGAACACGGGCATATCAAGTCTTAGATTGAAACTAAACACTACAGGGATCATCTATTTGCTATATAGTTACAAAAGTGACATGATTGATATTTGTAAGACGAACTATACTTCTAATTGTTAAACGGTAAGAACAAAACATGAACATTTAACAAACTTGTCCTCTATACTCATGTCATCAGTGTGAACTAAGAAGTTCCTCGGTATCACCTTGGGTCCTGCATATCACCTTCGCTCCTGCATACTGCAATCATGACAGAAATTACATACTATAATAAGTAGAGCAAGAAGGAAAGCTTCATATAACAATCAGTGTATTCGAGAAAAATATAACAGAATCAGTAGATAGATTACTTACATAGGTTATATTGCATGTAAAGTAATAGTCAATGAGAAAAAGTATAGTGAATATCACATGCATATATATAATACTCCTAGAAGATAGTGAAGTTATGAGGTATGGACGGCATATCTTTACAATCAGAACTTCACCATATATGAACTCTAAACAAATCAGCTAGTGTGAGGTTGTTCTAAATGAATCTGCATGTTAACAAAAGTTGACCACCAAAGTTCAAGCACGCGCCTAGGACTGTTGAGCAGAAATATTTGGAAATGCGAGTTTTCATGGAACCCGCCAAAAGATAATACCTAGAAGTATTTGGCTGCTCATGATCCTGCTAGAAATTAGTTTCTTGGAACCAAGCCATCCAAATGCCAACATTACCAATTTACCATAATACATCACTTGTAATCATCAGCTACAACAGAACACGTCATATTGCATGTACTTGGCACAATTTCTATCATATATGGTAAACCTGCTCCAGAATAACACACTGATGTGAATCCATTGATAATGTCTTTTTTGGTTGTCATCATTATTAAGAAACAGAGGCAAACAGAAGATATTACATTGCCAACCAAAGCATGTCATTCACATAGGCCACAAGCTGTGCACTGAAATAGACGATACATACATGATCTAGCGAGCAACAAGTCTGTCATACCGATGGTGAGTAGAGTGGCTTCTTCAGTGGGTTTTCTGGCTCGTTGCGATTCGGCTTCTGCCACTGCACCACATGGAGGTACACATGGTTCTCCGTCTTCTTGAAGTTCCGTGGCACATGCTCCCTCCCGAATCCCAGGAACAAGTTCATGTCCACGTACAGCCTCCATCCGACCTCTACACACACATACACAGAAAGAAACAATTCGCGTTATAATTTGTTTAGCTACAATCAATGGTTGTGACCACATTTAATAAGAAAGAAGATGTAATCAGTGCAGATAAACAAGATGGTCCAACCTTTTAGCAGATTTACCAAACACCATACATGCAAGTTCCTGGACTGCAATAACACCATAATTAGGAAAATCTGATAAACAAATGGCATGACTAATTGCACAAAAAATCAGCCAAGTATGATCTCTTCCTTATTATAGGAATCCAAACCATTTATAGGACACATACAACCAATATGACAAATTGCTAGAGTAGATGTACGGTCACGTTATTGTTCAAAGATCCTCAAGATCTAAAATTAGCAAGGGGGTTTTGTGGTCACCGACTACTCTACTCCAGCACACGGCAAAAGGTAATACAATTTCATCTAATTTAAATCTCAGACATCTCGATGACATAATTTATTGGATACATAAATCAAGCTGAATTCTTAACCTTTTGTTGTTTAGTTGACTTCTCACTATCATCACTTTCACTTCCAAAGTGAAGATTTCTGCAAACAGTACAAATGTGTCATGATTATGAGCAGCATCAGTACATTGACTCAACAGGATTAAATATGCCAATCCTATCCTAAATAAAAAAAAATCAGTGGAAGCAGAGAGGAATCTATTCTTTGTCAGTAGAAGGTAGATAACTTCCTCACACCTGTCTATAGACACCTGAATCTCCAGGTAAACTATTCTACGCTGCTTATGATTTTTAGGGTTTATAGTGTATTCCATGATCATTTATTTGTATTGCTCAAACAAAGGCTCAAAGTTTTCTCTTAATCCAGTGATGCCGAATTCCTCAAGCTCGCTTGACTTAGATGGGCGTTGTAAGTCATATAAACTGTATGAGTGAGTGAGTGAGTGCGAGTTTAGAAAAAACATAAATTGAGAAATTAGAATAAGATCATCACGGAGAACCATGCATGTAGTAAAAACTGAGAGGAAGATGACGGGATGGGGACACTCCTCAAACTTTATGTTGTAGTTCTATGATTATATCCGATTCTTTTGCCTTTTTTAAACTACATCGTAAATTAGTTTGTAGACAAGTGAATCTGCCAAGAAAATTCAATTTTACTTTTAGTTAGGAGGCCCTGCAGTTTGCAAATTGGACATTAGAGAGCAGTATGAGTTGGAATAAAAATATAGTACCCGATCTGTTGTGACCTCAGTTTCAGCAGATTCTCTCTTAACTCTCACACTCTGAGTATTGCTCCTCCTACAACAGAAAATGGCATGCATTAGAACACTTGATTTCATGTAGGATAGAGCTGTGTTGGTATTGGTTAGTTCAGCAAAAATAACAGGTCTGTAGATATAACAGTAGAGACCATTTGGGTATTCCTTGCTAAGTTCTTCATTGTTCCATGGCCTCTGAAAATGCAGCAGTGTGATGTCACACTATTGGTACACAAAAACTGCTACAAAAACGAAAAGAAAACCTGAAAATTGTGCTTATGCGCAGTATAGTGCCTAGCCATCAATATTTTGCATCAAATCTCAGCAAATCTTCTAAATACATATATCATGAAGTTCTTCTAATAATCTAGTAACGTAATCCAAATTGGCCGATGCGGACATATCTGTGCCTAAGCAGAAAAAAACTATTAGACCATCAGAACAAGTATTATAATCACTACAATTAAGGAGAGGAAGGACGAGACAAACAAAAATGCATACATACAGCTATTTGTTGGTGAAACAAACATAAGGCAGGCAGGCTAGCAAGACATCTCTCCGGACTACACTATCAAGTTTCAAAAGATTTTATGTTGCTTATCATTATGTAAGTGCATCATGATTACGAGCAGTACCAGTACATCGACTCGACATGTTTTAAGATGCTAAATCTATTCTAGATAAATTTTCGAGCGAAAGCTCATAAGAATCTTTTTTTTTCAGATAACTTCCTCACACCTGTCTGGAGGCACCTAAATCTACAGGCAAACAATTCTATGTTGCTTATCATTTCATCTTCTATCTACTCATTGCAAATTTGTGTTGAGCTTCACACATAATTAGTATATCCTGTAATAATTATTTTTTATTGCTCAAACAAAAGGCTTGGAGTTTTTTTCACTGTGACGGATTAGCATCGGCTAATGGTTCATGTGAATCAGGCTAATGTACCTTGACAGCCGAGAGATCAACGTTCATTGTTACATCACTAGGCTTACAATTGAACAAATTGGAAGAAGTTTATGTACAAATTTAATCGATAATCATGTACATCAGACACCCTGTCGCCATATCAAGAAGTTTATTCGGTATAAATCGGAAACAAACTTGATAGAACCAACCATCATATAAATGCTCTCATGTATCACCCAACAAGTTTACTCTCTGCACTGTATCTTGGCTATTAGTTCATTAGTTCAGGTGATCAGTACCCAAGCAGACTAAAAAACAAGTGGGGTGGTAAATCCAAATTCAAAACTGGTGTATTATAGCGGTAGAGATATTGGTACACAGAACACGACACTACAATGATATGTAGTAATTCTGTAGTTTTGTAGCATAAAAAGAATTGAACAATCCGGCGATCCAAGTCTATAGCCAGACGTTCAATACATAACTTAGAAATTTAGCACAGTTTATAGTGTATTTTTTTCAGTCACACAGGTAACTGAAAATACAGGAGTAGACAGATCTAATGAAGCTCCCCTCCAGCTGATTTTTTTAATCAGATGCCAATATAGTTTAGCCTCTGTGGCCTCTGCTTGGGACGAGGCAAGAGAAGGAACATGATGAAAGAAAAAGAAACCTGACCACACGAATGGAGACGAGGAAGCAACCCATCGCCGTAGACAGAACAAAACCACAGGCCGACCGAGAGGAGCAAAGATTGGCGCGTATGTCGGGGTCGCTGGAGCTCGTCTCCGGCCGCGCTGCGGCAATTATATTTTCCGCGTCCCCTGCATCTGGTGCTTTGTATCTTGACAGAGAATCAAGAATGAAAACTTGTCCCCACCTCCAAATCCGTCGAACATGATAAGAAGTTGAGAATCCAATATAGCAAAAACTGCATCATACTATTATTTGCTTCCATTCAGAGCAGTCAGAAGCTTTATCAATGTATGTCTTGTGATCTCAAAGATTGGACGAGCATTGCTGTCTAGAATCTCAGCAACAACATTTGCAACCACCATACGTTATTGGCAGAAATTAAGTCTTGGAGGGCCTCTAGAAATCCTCTGTCCTCCACTAGCTCAGCATTTATATCATAAATCCTAGTCCTAGCAATACAAATAGCTCCTGTCTTCCACACATGGATCATCTTCCTGTGAAAAAAATTCAAGGCACAAGCATGGACTTAATTCAATGGAAGAGGGCATAAAACTGATGTGCATAGTTGCAGCTACCTCTGCACAAATATAATTCTTGCATCATGTGCATCATAGTTACCTTGAACAACAATGATAATAATGATTCTCCGTGTCATCAAAATCTCACCAAAATAAGATCAGCTGCAGATGACGTACACCACAACTTTTTTAGCCAAAGCCCCAAGCAAGCATACCTATAGAAGATGGACACCTTAAAGCAGTGTGTTGTCAGATTGGAATCACTCTTGCCTCACTGTAAGAAATATAGCCTAGTTCCATCGTGATTATCTAAGGCAAAGAGACATAAACCGGCTTAGATCGAAGGAACCCAATGAGTCTTGCATAGATGGGCATGAAGGGAGGGGGAGAGGGATAGAGAGAGATGGATCTGGAGTGGAGGGGGAAGAAGGATTGGGAAAGCTGACCTTGGCATCGACCATCCCCCGACCAGTACTCCTCTCGTCTCCCTCCCAGGCTTTCTTCGCTGGTGACCAATGCTCCTCCTTGGTCGGTTACTCGTCGGCGTCGCCCCTGTGCTCCAGATCCGGCGAGAAAATCGGCTGGCCCGGCCCCCTTGACTCCTCTCCTGCTGCAGCCGCAAGGCTCCCAGGAGGAGAGAGACGAGGAGAGGAGGACGGGTCTGGACGGATGGGAGGAAGGAGTGTGGCCAGGGGAGGTCGCTGGTGTGTCACCCGCCGCCGGGACTCGCCGGAATCGGCCGGCATGGGTGGTGGCGGCGGCGGTGTTGGAGTGGCATGCACACATGAAGCCTACAGGATTAGCATGGAGTGTTTGATGATACAGGAAAAGCAAATGAATTGTAAAAAGAGGTTGGATGTTAGATTTCCTATGAAATGTAGTACAAAAGATTTCATAGGAAAAATTCCTATGAGATCCAATCCTATGAATCAAAAGATCAATATAGGAAATTTTTTTAAGAATTTCAATCCTCCAAAAATTCTATAGAATTCCTTTAAATTAAAGGAGCACTTGGTTTAATTAGTGAGATAGTAGAGCGGGTGTTGGAAAGGAGTGATCAGTTAGTTGCTAGAACTGTAGAGTATTCACTTCAGCTGTAATGTATTTTGGTGGTTAAATTCCGTGGGCAGTTTAAGCGAGTAGAAGCAGAGTTGCTTAAAATGTGTACTGGCTATGAGCAAAGAAAGAAGACTTTTAGTTCTCTGGGCAGCTCTCAGCCTCCATTTTAATAGTGCAGTTGTGGTTAACATAAGACTTAACCAGACTAAAAAGTCCATTTTATTAGCTGGAACTGCTGCTCCTTTTATCAACATCCCTCTCATCTTGGTAATTCCATGTCAAACTTCTCCTGCTCTGCCTCAGGCCACAGCAGAGGGATACTCCTTAAGAAGGGTTGGGGGCCTCACGATCCTGAAACTGACATGCATGTTAGTACCAACCAGAAACATATAATTTTTACTCCCACCGCAATCGGTCTTGATAGTTAAATTTACAGTCAAAGTTGAACCTCAGGGAGCGCGGGCGCACTATATTTTAGAATGGAGGGAGTATCAGATATACAAAAATAAGACTCCATTGGTCATCGCTCTTTACCATATTTTGCATGTCGGCTGCATTAGACCGATGGTCAAACAAAATACTAAACCCCACAAAATGTCTAACAATAAAACAAGGAGGAACCATATAGTCTTCTAGGAAATGCGACCCTATCATCAAGAATTAACAATTACATGTTCCTACAATTTCTTCTCTATATCTATCTATACTAGCTACCATAACACTAGCATGGGCACGGCTCACTAACGCCCAAAATCTTTCAGTGAAGATCAAGTCCAGAAAAATAATTTCTTAATAAGGGGCCGTGCAAGTGTAGATGAAACAAGCTAATACAAGTTTGTTTAGAAAATAGAACAAAGGGAAATTGTTATTTTGAAAAGAAAAAATAACACTATATACATGCAGAATGAAAAGGATGTATTGAGTCATTGGCCTTTCAACCTCATGGATTGCCACATTCACAGCTTAAAATGTATGAACGGAAAACAAATGCAATCAACTCATCAAACAAAGATGAGGCATTCCGTACAAATGGAAACCACAGGAGAACCCCAAATCACGCACAAACTGGAGAAATGGAGGGGGGCATCAGAGAACATATGAATGCACCAGATGTGTATGAACGGGTATATCGAATGTACAGAAAAAAACACTCTAGTACCAGCAAAAATATATCGAATGTACAGAAAAAAACGCTCCATGGGTCATAGGTCTCGGCCATATTTTGCATGTCGGTTGCATTTGAATGATGATCATTGTAGCTTTCTTTTTAGATAAACTACGTGTCATTCATTCAACAGTTGGATTACATACCCACACGTAGCAGCGATCTAGAAACAACCAGAAGATCACAGGCACAACACCTTACAGAAAGGACCCCGCAAATATAAAATTACAATTTTGGGGGACCTAAACGCGAGACTGCTGATCATTCTAGCCTTTTGTAGCTTGCGAGTCTTCCTTCTCCTCCTGTCAAGAAGTAAACACACCAAAAAGATTGGCATACGAAGCACAATCATTTCTACGTTTAGAGGTAAACAAACAAAATAACTCTTGAAATGTCCCACAATAAAACCAGGTAAATTTTAAATATGAACGCTCATTTAGTAATACAAAATGTGTAGTATTTGCTCAGTCTATCGTATCTCAGCTCCTCGGTGAAAGAAAATACACAAACCAAGCCAAATACAACTAAGCAACTAACAAAAATAATAAATCTAGCAAAGCATCTGATTTCAATCTCACAAGTAGAAACACTTCACCAGCAAATAGCGCCCAAAATCTTCAGTGAAGATCAAGGCCAGAAAATGTTAATCATTCTAATAAGAGGTAGTTCGAGTGTAGATGACACTACTAATTAATACAAGTTTCTTGTAAAAACAAAACATATGGAAATTGCTATTTTGAAGAAAAAAGGAACATCCGATACACTCAGAATGAAAAGGACATATTGAGTCATTGGCCTTTCAACCTCATAGATACACTAGCTCGGTCTCGCGAAATGTAAGAATGGAAAACAAATGCAATAAACTCATCAAAGAAAGATGAGACACTTCATACAAAATAAAACCTCATGAGAAGCCATATCACGCACAGATCCCCTATGCACGTCACTGTTGGTCGCCACCTGCCGTTAGTACTGGCTGGGGCTATAGAGGCAGGACGAAGAGGAGAGAGAGCACC
>NW_024111157.1:0-9960 GCF_003073215.2 Triticum urartu
CGCCGTCGCCGTCCTCGGCCACTCGCCGTCCCGACCTCTCCACTCGCCTCCTCTGGCCAGCCAACCATAGTGGCATCGTTCCTCTGACACGCGGAGGGGCTCTCCTCTCCCACCGGTCGGCGCTTCGACTTCGACTCCTACAACCGCCCCTGTTTGCTCCCCACGCTCGTCCGCTCCGGATCCAGATCCACGGCCCCATTCGCCATTGCTTGGTAGGAAGCGCTTTATCTTGTGTTCTAGAGCCTGGATCTCACGGCATACCCCTTTTTGTGTGTGATGCAGCTTCTAGGGAGGGATGTTGAACGGACAGATTGAGGCCGTGCCGCCGTTCAGGACAGGCTGCTGGTGCTGGCCGTGGACGGGCTGCCGGTGGCAGCGCCGCTCAACGGCCGTCGCTGCTGTCCACTCGGCTCGGACAACTACACCGTTATCCAGATGACCTTAGCCCGCCCCGCCTCCACCTCCGCACTGGCCATGACGCCGTGACGCCCCAGCCGCCTAGGTGCTGCTGCACTTGTCTAGTACTTCTCGCATTTTTGTTTGATGGACGACCAGTATAAGGGTCTCAGATTCAGTACAATGTTACACTTCTGCACAAATCGCTGTTGCCATTGCCGAGAATTGGTGTGTGCATTGCCTTGCCTTGAGCGTGAGTTAGTTATTTTGCCAAATGAGGCGTTCAACTAGATAGTTGGATTCGGATGATAGTGTAGATTTATAGTAGGAACTAATTAGAAGTAGTACAAACACACGGGATGTTCATTTGAAGTTTTTAGCTACATACTAGCTGTGAACTGTTTGAGAGCTCCCTCGCTCTACAACTTCAGAATTTTATAGCCTTTTGCAGTTGCTTCTTTCATGTAGAGCTCAGGACATTAAGTGCAGGGTTGTAAAATTCCCATGACTTTTGTTTGTTTGTAGAGTATCTTCTATTTAATGCCATCATGTCAACTTCCTAAATATAATGATGACACTGTTTTCTTGGGGATAGTTATAACTGAAGAATACTTTCAGGTTTCCAAACCTTGGACATATGAGTGATTCTCTTTAGAACTGTATACATTCCAAGGGATACGAAAGTAAGGTTAGGATCCCAGAACATCTGCAAGTACAATTTTAGAACCTCCAAAATGACTTAATATGCTTAACTAGCTCTAAAATGACATAATATGCTTAAGAAATGACATATTTTAGCTCCTAAATGACTTCATATGCTTAGCTAGCTCCAAAATGACATAATGACCTTACTTAGCTCCAAAATGACCTATTTTACAGATATAAGTTGCATCATAATAATCTTCACATTTTAGTTGCATCATAATAATCTTCTTCTTCTAGTCTTCTTCTTCTAACTTTCTTCTTTCCCATTTTACAGATTTGCTTAAGATCACGGAAGCTTGGGTTGATGGAGTGCTTGTATTTAGTTTTTGTTTTGACCTTGTGAAACTTGCTACCTATGGATGAAACTGTGTAATATTAATGAAACTATGTATATATACGGATGAAACTTGCTACTATTGGTAACATGTGTTGGATATATATATGTGTTCATGACTATTGGTAATATGTGTTGAATATGCTATATTGGTCATATAAGTATATTTGTGTTTGATTTTCTGTGAAAATGAATTGATATAAGAAAAAATAAAATTAAATGGGGCAATATAGGCACTTTGCCATCTGCTGGCAGATGGCAAAGAGCTTTGCCTTCAGCTGGCAGATGGCAAAGAGGCCACGTGTCATCTACATGTAAAATTTGGGCTGGCCTATTTGGGCTCTTTGCCATGGGGGCCGAAAAAGAGCCTGCAGCCTTTGCCATCAGCTGGCGGATGGCAAAGAGCCTGCAACCTTGGCCATCAGCTCATGGATGGCAAAGAGCCTATAGCCTTTGCCATCATCTGGGCGATGGCAAAGCGCCTGCAGCCTTGCTGGCAGATGTCAAAGCACGCTGTTAGCCTCCTAACATGGCTAACCCCGTTCCTCTGCCGTCCAGAGGCTTTGTCATCTGCCCGCTGATGGCAAAGGCCACATGCTCTTTGCCATTTGCCAGTAGACGGCAAAGAAGCCTTCACCGTAGTTTATTCAGACGGCAAAGAAGCCTTTTTCGTAGTTTATTCAGATGACAAAGTGCCTGATTCCTGTAGTGCACAAACAAAGTTTGTACTGGCCCCAAAACCAATCCAAAGTTGGGGGGTCCGACGCAACCTCGTCTCTGATGGCAAAGGCCACATGCTCTTTGCCATTTGCCAGTAGACGGCAAAGAAGCCTTCACCGTAGTTTATTCAGACGGCAAAGAAGCCTTTATCGTAGTTTATTCAGATGACAAAGTGCCTGATTCCTGTAGTGCACAAACAAAGTTTGTACTGGCCCCAAAACCAATCCAAAGTTGGGGGGTCCGACGCAACCTCGTCTAGCGGCGCTTAGGGGTCCTCGTCGCTGCTATTCGAGTGAGCGTCCTCGAGGGGCGGCAACTCCTCGTCGGCGCATGGGCAGACCGACGGTGCCATGGCAAACATTTGAGAGAGAGGGCGAGCGAGGGGAGGATGTAGATGGGGATGCAGGAGGGACGACGTGAGCAAGGTAGTATTTATTGGCGGCCGGAATCTAGATCGACGGGGACAGTACACGCGCTGGTCGCCGGAATTTATGAGTAATGTAGTTTGAATTACACACGATTCCCGCATCAAAATCCGTGTGTGACAATAATAGCCAAAATCCGTGTGTGAACATAATAGCTGACGGTTTCCAATACAGAACCCTGTCTGATTAATGATCCCCGCCACTCACCTACCAAACTTCGAGCCGCGAGATAGAGTGCCAATCGTGTGGGGGCCAGTTGTGTTGCCAGATCTTTACATTTTCTTTTTTGAAAACCAGATATTTACACCCTCTGATGATTTTTTAACTCGCACACAAGTACACAAAAATATGATTTTTTTTCAAACCGTTATGGTTAGGCGTTGCTTGTAGATGTAGTTCAAATTTGAATTACGGTCATTAAATGGCTAGAAAATCACTTAAATGTCTTTAAAAGGTCAAATGACCCCTGAAATTCTCCAATTTTTCACATGACAGTTTAGTGCACGTTAAACTACAAAAAAAATTAAAGGCCATAAGAGGAAGTTATCTCCCGTTTATCATCAAACACGCATTGTTCCCTCTCGGAACCACGAACCTTTTAGTGAGTTGCTTCGGTTTGTGAGGGGTGTGTGTCCAAACATTCGTCAAACATGCCAATTTTTTTTACCACGTCATCTTGGTGGCATGACATCAAATCAAGCAAGGTTTCATGTTTTTTGATCATTTTTTAATTTTTTGAAATTGAAATGCCATGGCACTCCATTTATGTGCCCATGCCGTGAGACCAATATGTTTGAAAATTCCTTCTAATTTACTGCACATGGAATTAACTCGCACACAAGTACACAAATATGATTTTTCAAACCGTTATGGTTAGGCATTGCATGTAGATGTAGTTCAAATTTGAACTATGGTCATTAAATGGCTAGAAAATCACTTAAATGTCTTTAAAAGGTCAAATGACCCCTGGAATTTTTCAAAATTTCACATTACAGTTGTAGTAGTGCACGCTAGACATAGAACAAAAATTGAAGGCCATAAGAGGTAGCTATCTCCCGTTCGTCATCAAACATGCATTGTTCCCTCTAGGAACCACGAGCCTTCTAGTGAGTTGCTCTGGTTTGTGAGGGGTGTGTGTGTCCAAACTTTCGTCAAACATGCCAATTTTTTTACCACACCATCTTGGTGACATGACATTACATCAACCAACGTTTCACGTGTTTCTGATATTTTTTTAATTTTTTGGAATTAAAATGCCATATCACTCCATGCATACATATGCATGTGTCCACGTCGTGAGACAAATATGTTCGAAAATTCCTTCTAATTTAATGC
This sequence comes from Triticum urartu, assembly GCF_003073215.2. Taxonomy (NCBI): domain Eukaryota; kingdom Viridiplantae; phylum Streptophyta; class Magnoliopsida; order Poales; family Poaceae; genus Triticum; species Triticum urartu. The sequence goes on from NW_024111157.1 coordinate 3,916, forward strand.
ACATGTAATTAACTCGCACAAAAGTACACAAATATGATTTTTCAAACCGTTATGGTTAGCCGTTGCATGTAGATGTAGTTCAAATTTGAATTACGGTCATTAAATGGCTAGAAAATCACTTAAATGTCTTTAAAAGGTCAAATGACCCCTGGAATTTTCCAAAATTTCACATTACAGTTGTAGTAGTGCACGTTAAAGGTAGAAAAAAATTGAAGGCCGTAGGAGGAAGCTATCTCGCGTTCGTCATCAAACATGCATTGTTCCCTCTCGTAACCACGAGCCTTCTAGTGAGTTGCTCCGGTTTGCGAGGGGTGTGTGTCCAAACTTTTGTCAAACATGCCAAATTTTTTACCACATCATCTTGGTGGCATGACATTACATCAACCAAGGTTTCTTGTGTTTCTAATATTTTTTTAATATTTTGGAATCAAAATGTCATGTCACTCCATGCACACATATGCATGTGTCCATGTCGTGACACAAATATGTTTGAAAATTCCTTCTAATTTAGTGCACATGGAATTAACTCGCACACAAGTGCAGAAATATGATTTTTCAAACCATTATGGTTAGCCGTTGCATGTAGATGTAGTTCAAATTTGAATTACAATCATTAAATGGCTAGAAAATCACTTAAATGTCTTTATAAGGTCAAATGACCCCTAGAAATTTCCAAAATTTCACATTACAGTCGTAGTAGTGCATGTTAAACATATAAAAAAATTGAAGGCCGTAAGGGGAAGCTATCTCCCATTCGTCATCAAATATTCATGGTTCCCTCTCGGAAACACGAGCCTTCTAGTGAGGTGCTTCGGTTTGTGAGGGATGTGTGTCCAAACTTTCGTCAAACATGCCAAATTTTTTACCACATCATCTTGGTGGCATGACATTACATCAACCAAAGTTTCATGTGTTTCTGATTTTTTTTAATTTTTTGGAATTAAAATGCCATGTCACTCCATGCATACTTATGCATGTGTCCATGTCGTGAGACAAATATGTTTGAAAATTCCTTCTAATTTACTGCACATGAAATTAACTCGCACACAAGTACACTAATATGATTTTTCAAACCGTTATGGTTAGCTGTTGCATGTAGATGTAGTTCAAGTTTGAATTACGGTCATTAAATGGCTAGAAAATCACTTAAATGTCTTTAAAAGGTCAAATAACCCCTAGAATTTTCCAAAATTTCACATTACAGTTGTAGTAGTGCACGTTAAACGTAGAAAAAAATTGAAGACCGTAAGAGGAAGCTATCTCCCATTCGTCATCAAACATGCATTATTCCCTTTCGGAACCACGAGCCTTCTAGTGAGTTGCTCCGGTTTGTGAGGGGTGTGTGTCCAAACTTTCGTCAAACATGCCAAAAAATTTACCACAACATCTTGGTGGCATAACATTACATCAACCAAGGTTTCATGTGTTTCTGATATTCTTTTAATTTTTTGGAATTAAAATGCCATGTCACTCCATGCATACATATGCATGTGTCCATGTTGTGAGACAAATATCTTTGAAAATTCCTTCTAATTTACTGCACATGGAATTAACTCGCACACAAGTACACAAATATGATTTTTCAAACCGTTATGGTTAGCCGTTGCATGTAGATGTAGTGCAAGTTTGAATTACGGTCATTAAATGGCTAGAAAATCACTTAAATGACTTTAAAAGGTTAAATGACCCCTAGAATTTTCCAAAATTTCACATTACAGTTGTAGTAGTGCATGTTAAACGTAGAAAAAAATTAAAGCCCGTAAGAGGAAGCTATCTCCCGTTCGTCATCAAACATGCATTGTTCCCTTTCGGAACCACGAGTCTTTTAGTGAGGTGCTCTAGTTTATGAGGGGTGTGTGTCCAAACTTTCGTCAAATATGCCAAATTTTTACCACATCATCTTGGTGGCATGACATTACATCAACCAAGGTTTCATATGTTTTTGATTTTTTTGATTTTTTGGAATTAAGTGCTATGTCACTCCATGCTTAATTGTGTCATAGCCGTTAGACCAATATGTTTGAAAATTCCTTCCAATTTACTACACATGGAATTATATCGCACACAAGTACACAAAATATGAGTTTTCAAACCGTTATGGTTAGCTATTGCATGTACATGTAGTTCAAATTTCAATTATGGTCATTAATGTTGGGGAACGTAGTAATTTCAAAAAAAATCCTACGCACACGCAAGATCATGGTGATGCATAGCAACGCGAGGGAAGAGTATCGTCCACGTACCCTCGTAGACCATAAGCGGAAGCATTATGAGAACGCGGTTGATGTAGACGTACGTCTTCACGATCCGAGTGATCCAAAGTACTGAACGTACGACACCTCTGAATTCAGCACATGTTTAGCTCGATGACGTCCCACAAACTCCGATCCAGTAGAGCTTCAAAGGAGAGTTCCATCAGCATGACGGCGTGATGATGGTGATGATGTTGCTACCGATGCAGGGCTTCGCCTAAGCATTGCTACGATATGATCGAGGTGAATTATGGTGGAGGGGGGCACCGCACACGGCTTGGAACAATCAACTTGTGTGCCCTAGGGTGCCCCTGCCCCCGTATATAAAGGAGCAAGGGGAGAGGCCGGCCGGCCCTTGCAGGACGTGCCAGGAGGAGGAGTCCTCCTCCTAGTAGGAGTAGGACTCCCCTTCCCTACTCCTACTAGGAGGGGGAAAGGAAGGAGGAGAGGGAGAAGGAAAGGGGGGCGCCGCCCCCCTTCCCTAGTCCAATTTGGACTAGAGGGGGAGGGGGCGCATGGCCTGCCCTGGCCGGCCCTCTCTCTCTCTCCACTAAGGCCCATATGGCCCATTACTTCTCCTGGGGGAGGGGGGGGGTGTTCCGGTAACCCTCCGGCACTCCGGTTTTCTCCGAAATCACCCGGAACACTTCCGGTATCCGAATACAGTCGTCCAATATATCAATCTTTATGTCTCGACCATTTCGAGACTCCTCATCATGTCCGTGATCACATCTGGGACTCCGAACTATCTTCGGTACATCAAATAACATAAACTCATAATACCGATCGTCATCGAACGTTTAAGCATGCGGACCGCACGGGTTCAAGAACTATGTAGACATGACCGAGAAACATCTCCGGTCAATAACCAATAGCGGAACCTGGATGCTCATATTGGCTCCTACATATTCTACAAAGATCTTTATCGGTCAAACCGCATAACAACATACGTTGTTCCCTTTGTCATCGGTATGTTACTTGCCCGAGATTTGATCGTCGGTATCTCAATACCTAGCTCAATCTCATTACCGGCAAGTCCCTTTACTCGTTCCGTAATGCATCATCAGACAACTAACTCATTAGTTGTATTGCTTGCAAGGCTTATAGTGATGTGCATTATCGAGAGGGCCCAGAGAAACCTCTCCGACAATCGGAGTGACAAATCCTAATCTCGATCTATGCCAACTCAACAAGTACCATCGGAGACACCTGTAGAGCACCTTTATAATCACCCAGTTACGTTGTGATGTTTGGTAGCATCGGGTGCTAAGCTAATGGAATGGGTCATGTCAATCAGATCATTCTCTCAATGATGTGATCTCGTTAATCAAATAACAGCTCATTGTTCATGGTTAGGAAACATAACCATCTTTGATTAACGAGCTAGTCTAGTAGAGGCATACTAGTGACACTCTGTTTGTCTATGTATTCACACATGTATTATGTTTCCGGTTAATACAATTCTAGCATGAATAATAAACATTTATCATGATTATAAGGAAATAAATAATAACTTTATTATTGCCTCTAGGGCATATTTCCTTCAGTCTCCCACTTGCACTAAAGTCAATAATCTAGATTACACAGTAATGATTCTAACACCCATGGAGCCTTGGTGCTGATCATGTTTGGCTCATGAGAGAGGCTTAGTCAACGGGTTTGCAACATTCAGATCCGTGTGTATCTTGGAAATATCTATATCTCCCACCTGGACTTGATTGCGGATGGAATTGAAGCGTCTCTTGATGTGTTTGGTTCTCTTGTGAAATCTGGATTCCTTTGCCAAAGCAATTGCACCAGTATTGTCACAAAAGATTTTCATTGGACCCGATGCACTAGGTATGACACCTAGATCGGATATGAACTCCTTCATCCAGACTCCTTCATTTGCTACTTCCGAAGCAGCTATGTACTCCGCTTCACACGTAGATCCCGCCACGACGCTTTGTTTAGAGCTGCTCCAACTGACAGCTCCACCATTCAATATAAACACGTATCCGGTTTGCAACTTAGAATCGTTCGGATCAGTGTCAAAGCTTGCATCGACGTAACCATTTACGACGAGCTCTTTGTCACCTCCATAAATGAGAAACATATCCTTAGTCCTTTTTAGGTATTTTAGGATGTTCTTGACCGATGTCCAGTGATCCACTCCTGGATTACTTTGGTACCTCCCCGCTAAACTAATAGCAAGGCACACATCAGGTCTGGTACAAAGCATTGCATACATGATAGAGCCTATGGCTGAAGCATAGGGAACACTTTTCATTTTCTCTCTATCTTCTGCAGTGGTCGGGCATTGAGTCTTACTCAACTTCACACCTTGTAACACAGGCAAGAACCCTTTCTTAGCTTGATCCATTTTGAACTTCTTCAAAACTTTATCAAGGTTGTGCTTGGTGAAATTCCAATTAAGCGTCTTGATCTCTCTATAGATCTTGATGCCCAATATATAAGCAGCTTCATCGAGGTCTTTCATTGAAAAACTCTTATTCAAGTATCCTTTTATGCTATCCAGAGATTCTATATCATTTCCAATCAACAATATGTCATCCATGTATAATATTAGAAATGCTACAGAGCTCCTACTCACTTTCTTGTTAATACAGGCTTCTCCAAAAGTCTGTATAAACCATATGCTTTGATCACACTATCAAAATGTTTATTCCAACTCCGAGAGGCTTGCACCAGTCCATAAATGGATCGCTGGAGCTTGCACACTTTGTTGGCACCCTTTGGATCGATAAAACCTTCAGGTTGCATCATATACAACTCTTCTTCCAGAAATCCATTCAGGAATGCAGTCTTCACATCCATTTGCCAAATTTCATAATCATAAAATGCGGCAATTGCTAACATGATTCGGACGGACTTAAGCATCGCTACGGGTGAGAAGGTCTCATCGTAGTCAACTCCTTGAACTTGTCGAAAACCTTTCGCAACAAGTCGAGCTTTGTAGACAGTAACATTACCGTCAGCGTCAGTCTTCTTCTTGAAGATCCATTAATTCTCGATGGCTTGCCGATCATCGGGCAAGTCAACCAAAGTCCACACTTTGTTCTCATACATGGATTCCATCTCAGATTTTGTGGCCTCAAGCCATTTTGCGGAATCTGGGCTCATCATCGCTTCCTCATAGTTCGTAGGTTCATCATGGTCAAGTAACATGACCTCCAGTACAGGATTACCGTACCACTCTCGTGCAGATCTTACTCTGGTTGACCTACGAGATTTGGTAGTAACTTGATCTGAAGTTTCATGATCATCATCATTAGCTTCCTCACTAATTGGTGTAGGTGTCACAGGAACCGGTTTCTGTGATGGACTACTTTCCAATAAGGGAGCAGGTACATTTACCTCATCAAGTTCTACTTTCCTCCCACTCACTTCTTTCGAGAGAAACTCCCTCTCTAGAAAGGATCCATTCTTAGCAACAAATGTCTTGCCTTCAGATCTGTGATAGAAGGTGTACCCAACAGTCTCTTTTGGGTATCCTATGAAGACACATTTCTCCGATTTAGGTTCGAGCTTATCAGGTTGAAGCTTTTTCACATAAGCATCGCAGCCCCAAACTTTAAGAAACGACAACTTTGGTTTCTTGCCAAACCATAGTTCATAAGGCGTCGTCTCAACGGATTTAGATGGTGTCCTATTTAAGGTGAATGCAGCTATCTCTAAAGCATAACCCCAAAACAATAGCGGTCAATCAGTAAGAGACATCATAGATTGTACCATATCTAGTAAAGTTCGATTACGATGTTCGGACACACCATTACGCTGTGGTGTTCCGGGT
>NW_024111158.1:0-11780 GCF_003073215.2 Triticum urartu
GGTGGGGGGGGGGGGGGGGGGGGGTGGGGGGGCCTTCTTGAGACCCGAGCAGCGGCGACCTTCCACGCACTACTCTTCCTCGTTCTCAGCGCCTGCGGACATGCCAGCTTTGTGGTCGTGATGGCGGGGGCGGCCTCGGCGATGTCCTCCGCTTCATATTCGGTCTTGCAGCACACCTTCCGCCGCCTTTGTCAAACTCCTTGTAAGTGGCCTCTAGTTCCGCCTGCCTCGGATCTCGTAGGCGGAGCGGTAGGACTCGAGCAGCGCCACCCACGTCCGCCGGCGTTGAGCCGCTCCTCCGAAATTTTCTCGTCTCATATCTGAATGCAAATAGACTACTATCCTAAGTGTATATGACAGGACCTAAGAGCTGTTTGTTCGTTCAACTCTTGCTTACCTTAGCTCTGGCTCAATTTGAAAGATAAATTACCTACTAACAAAGAATGCTGCCCCTGTTTTTTTTTGCAAACATAAAAACAAAGCAAGCCTCACATTCTGCCGAAACAAATTTTGACAGAAGCCTAAAAGCTATCTTCCTAAAGTAATAATGAACCAAATTTGTCAGAGAGATCAACAAAGGCATTTCATATTCTATACAAAAGCCAAACAACAGAACTAAAATACTTAATAACCGAGACAAACTGCTTCCTGGACACAAGAAATCAAATCCTCCGACGACGGTGCACGGTGATGCTGCAAAGCCTCTGACGACGATCGGACCCTGGTGGAACTGGAACGTGGGTTTGTTGCGATTACAGACAAGATGCTACGAAGGCTCCGGCGACGAACAGATACAATGGTGGACGAGTCGGTGGTGCCCAGGACACCGGCAATGGTTGCAAATGTGCAAGGTAGGGGTTGGAGGTGTGCGACACCGGGGCTACAGAGGATAGAGGGTCACGCTTGGGCACCGGCATCCCCACCAATTGTTTTTTCTCTCCACATGCGCGCCAGTTGCAAACTGGGGGAATGAGCAACATTGACAGTTGATTGCATCTGAAGGGGATGGCTAGGATAGCGACCGGTCTGGGCTGGCGCCAGTCTAACACTGCCCTAATTAAAATCGTGTTCTTGACTTCATGTAAGTGTACAATTTTTTTACAATTTTCATATAATTTTAGGAAGTGTCTCATATTATTTTTAAGTTTGTCATATTATATCAAACTAAAAAACAAGAAAGACCGGAAAACACAAAAAGACAGAAAATAGGAAGCTGAACAAGAGAAACACGGAATAGAAAGTAAACAAATCAGATGATTTGAGTGAGGATTGGATGGTGAAGGCAAATATATTTTAACTAAAAGCGGAGCTTGTCCGACTCTAGAGATATAAATTCGGACATACTTCTATTTTAAACCTAAACTAACTGATCGCCGGCGTCTGTTCCCCATGTTCGGCCATGAGGCCCGAGAACTAAAGCTTCGCCTTCCCACATCCGCCTCGGCGCTCTCTAACTCCGCCTCCGTAACGTCTATCTCCGGAGCCCCGGGAAGCGAAGCTGTCAGCCTTCATGTCACCGACAAGCGGCTAATTAGCCGATGATTTTCAACCCACCAGGCCTTGCTTTACAGGTACGGGGAGGGGCGTGTGTCGTTCTTCCACGCACTACTCTTCCTCGTTCTCAGCGCCTGCGGACATGCCAGCTTTGTGGTCGTGATGGCGGGGGCGGCCTCGGCGATGTCCTCCGCTTCATATTCGGTCTTGCAGCACACCTTCCGCCGCCTTTGTCAAACTCCTTGTAAGTGGCCTCTAGTTCCGCCTGCCTCGGATCTCGTAGGCGGAGCGGTAGGACTCGAGCAGCGCCACCTACGTCCGCATCCGGCGTTGAGCCGCTCCTCCGAAATTTTCTCGTCTCATATCTGAATGCAAATAGACTACTATCCTAAGTGTATATGACAGGACCTAAGAGCTGTTTGTTCGTTCAACTCTTGCTTACCTTAGCTCTGGCTCAATTTGAAAGATAAATTACCTACTAACAAAGAATGCTGCCCCTGTTTTTTTTTGCAAACATAAAAACAAAGCAAGCCTCACATTCTGCCGAAACAAATTTTGACAGAAGCCTAAAAGCTATCTTCCTAAAGTAATAATGAACCAAATTTGTCAGAGAGATCAACAAAGGCATTTCATATTCTATACAAAAGCCAAACAACAGAACTAAAATACTTAATAACCGAGACAAACTGCTTCCTGGACACAAGAAATCAAATCCTCCGACGACGGTGCACGGTGATGCTGCAAAGCCTCTGACGACGATCGGACCCTGGTGGAACTGGAACGTGGGTTTGTTGCGATTACAGACAAGATGCTACGAAGGCTCCGGCGACGAACAGATACAATGGTGGACGAGTCGGTGGTGCCCAGGACACCGGCAATGGTTGCAAATGTGCAAGGTAGGGGTTGGAGGTGTGCGACACCGGGGCTACAGAGGATAGAGGGTCACGCTTGGGCACCGGCATCCCCACCAATTGTTTTTTCTCTCCACATGCGCGCCAGTTGCAAACTGGGGGAATGAGCAACATTGACAGTTGATTGCATCTGAAGGGGATGGCTAGGATAGCGACCGGTCTGGGCTGGCGCCAGTCTAACACTGCCCTAATTAAAATCGTGTTCTTGACTTCATGTAAGTGTACAATTTTTTTACAATTTTCATATAATTTTAGGAAGTGTCTCATATTATTTTTAAGTTTGTCATATTATATCAAACTAAAAAACAAGAAAGACCGGAAAACACAAAAAGACAGAAAATAGGAAGCTGAACAAGAGAAACACGGAATAGAAAGTAAACAAATCAGATGATTTGAGTGAGGATTGGATGGTGAAGGCAAGATGGCGAGTGAGCAATGGCGAGGCGGCAAACAGGGAGTCTGTATATAAAATTAAAGCCTTTAAATAAAGGCGCTTAACAATTAACAAGGCACTGCCTAGAGAAAACAAATAATTAACATCGTTGATGGTTTGGGGTAGCTATTTTGCGTCAAACTTTGTCATATTCTTTTCAATCAGCTAGTCATTGTCTAATTCAGTTCATAAATTGTACTGCCTCATGAAAAAACATGGAGACTGACCTTAAAAACTAAAGAGTACTACACCACCAACCTCTAGCGTGCACAATGATTTCTCATGTATACCACACCTACCTCGACTTGAATGAGCAAGGTTCTATTCTCTTATATACCACCTAATCTTCAATAGAATAGCTTGCCTTACCCTATTTTAACATGTTGCATCAAATAGGTGGTAGCCACATAAACATTATAGAGAGTGTGTTAGAGAAGAAAAGAAAACATATGAGAAAACATAGGAATGTGAGACATCAGGAGCGGTTGTTGAACGAGATAACTCGGAGCCAGACCAAGTAGGTTGGATTCTTCACGTAGCAAGGATACTCATGGCTGATGTTTGGCCGGTGGCGCAAGTAGTCTGTTCAGCTCTTGCATGCTCAGGAATCCAGCCCATATGAACCTCCTGACTTTACCTTGTGATAGATAATATGGGTGTCTGAGGCGTCTGACAAAGTCTGGAGCAGCCCAACAATAGGTTAAACCTCTACCAGTGGACGCTCTAGGACACAACCATATGTCCGCGATCTACTTCCTACCATGAAGACCGGCTCCATTTTCGTGTAGGCTGCTCGACTATGCGCGGTCTAGTGCATGCTCAACAACCAAGATCAGGATGTTCCAGCCGGCGGGGAGCACAAAACTAGGAGCAATCGTCCGGGATGCTGCAACAGCCAGGGCGTGCAGGGTCCAACCAGTTGAGATGCTTCAACCACGGGAACAGCCGCCGCAACTGCGCGCAGGAGCGATGATGATCAATGAGTCCGCGACGAACGGTGGCTCGACCATGGCCAGAATTCTGTTTTTTTTTTAGGCAATGGCCGGAATTCTGTAGCCGGTGCGGGTGGGTGCTAACATTTCTATAGGAAATTTTGTTCAGGCATACATTTCTATAGGATGGGCCACATCTATCATCTGCTGGGTTCTGTCCCGTTGGGGCCGTGGGCCTTGTAACCCGAGCCAGTCCTTTCCTCTCAGTTTAGGAGGGTGGCTGTATTAGTAACCGAGAGAGGTGCAGACAGAGAACTTGTATGAACCTTTTCCCCATTTCCAAGTCTGTTCTCTTCTCCAATCCTAAATTCCCTCTTGAATCCCTATTTCTCCTACCCTATTTGGTCGAGATCGTAACAATTGGTATCTGGAGCGATGTTTCATTCATTGGGACCGGCTGGCGCCGAGGAACAAAACGCAGACGGAGGCCAAGTTGCAGCAAGCCATTGGGGAGGTCGCGGAGGGGATGCAAGCTATCACGGAGATGATGAAACAACTACTCACAGGGTTCTCCGATCTGAAGAAGGGGGTGACCGACCTCCAGACGCAGCAGTTGGAGACGAGCACGGAGATTGGTGAGATCTGGGAGCCGGCCCTCACGACTGCCAAGAAAGTCGATGAGATCATCGCCCAGACATGCCACAGGCTTCGTCGTCATTAGCATTTCGACTCCCACAAGGTACCCGGCAAATCGGCACCGCACAACCACCGCTCAACAGGTTAGATAATCTCCAGGACCTAGTGAAGTCGTCTCACTGAAGATGGCGCACTCCTCGGCGTGATACGCTTCACCAACAAAGAAAAACAAATAATTATCATCATTGATGGTTTGGGGTAGCTATTTTGTGTCAAACTTTGTCTCATTCTTTACAATCAGCTCGTAAATGGCTAATTCAGTTCATAAGTTGTACCTCATGAAAATACTTGGAGAATAACCCAAAAAAAGTAAAGAGTACTACACCACCAACCTCTAGGGTGCACAATAATTTTCTTATACTCCTCCGTTTCTTTTTAGTTTGCATATAAAATTTGGTCAAAGTCAAAGTTTGTAAAATTCGACCAGCTTTGTAGGAAAAGATATCAACATTCACACTATGAAATCAATATTATTAGATGGACGATGAAATAAATTTTCATAACATACATCAACCTTGCTGCCCCTCCGATGACGTATGAGTAATTGACCACAAACCTATGGGTCCATAGCTAGTAGCTAGATGGTTTCTTCTCTCTCTTTGATCTTTAATACAATGTTCTGCCCGATGTTCTTGGAAATCTATTCGATGTAATTTCTTTTGCGGTGCGTTTGTTGAGATCCGATGAATTGTGAATTTATGATCAGATTATCTATAAATATTATTTGAGTCTTCTCTGAACTCTTTTATGCATGATTAAGATAGCTTTCTATTTCTCTTCGATCTACTGATTTGGTTTGGCCAACTAGATTAGATTATATGACTACGGATGATGAGTTGTTATATCATTATGATAATGATGAGTTGTTATATCATTGGATGAACTAAACACATATTAGATTAAAAATGATGTCCAGTAATAAAACATTATGGTGACATGCATGTTATATTCTATTTTATTTTATTTTTCTTTTCATAATCTTATATTTGATAATTAACGTTTAGATGAAATGGGGGTTCATAACCATATAAAACGCGACACCATTGCTGTCGTGTTGTATTGCTTGTCAACCTACTCATTGCCATCGGTATGACGCAACCTTCTGTAACCAAGACCAGCCGTCAATGTCGCGCCATCTTATGGAAGACTAAACTATTCTTCTTTGCCATCCTGAATATAAATAGACATAATAACATTGAATGGATACCATCCTCCTAGAGTAGTTATAATAGCATTAAATGGATACCGTCTTAAAGATAGAACCATATTTTTATAAATAAAGGACAGTAATTACGGAGTATAATAGCATCATTATAGATATAATTAACTAAATGGACACCATCGTCGTAGATACAGGTAGATACAATTTAAATATACTGCCCACCCAACTATGTGGTCATAGATATAGATAGATATGAAAACATTAAATGGATACCATCTGAAATTAAGGACAATGATATGGCCTGATTTTTGGTATATTTGAGTGAACCAAGACTAAATGTTCTTTAGCTACAAATCTATAAGAAAACATCATGTACATTTGCACGCCCAAACAGAAATGAGAACCAAAGGTTTGAGCCTCACCTTATGGAGGGGAAAACTATTCTTATTTGCTTTATGGTGCTTGTTCTGCTAGGACATTCAACTCATGCTTGTAAGAAATCAATCTCCATGTCCCTACATATGTGTCTCCTATCCCTCCAAGCAGAATAGAAACTGCACAAGTTTCTTAGTTTGGATTTCTCTTACTGATGTATGTTCTTCTCCACAGGGAATTGCCATACCGAGAGTGCTTACTCACATCCGTTGATTTGTCTAGGTACTACTTGCCATTCAAAATGCGTGAAGAAGTGGGGAAATCTCTTCAATCATTCTTCTTGTAAAGTTCGAGGATTTTTCAAAGTGTCATGTGAATGTGTTGTCTGTGATCTATGACTATATCTAGTTGGACTTTGCCATCATGTAAAACAATGAAAAATGATGCCCAGTAATAAAACATTATGGTGACACACATGTGATATTCTATTTGATATTATTTTTCTGTTCATAATCTTATATTTTATGATTAATTATTGCATGGAATGGAGGTTGATAACCATATAAAATACGAACGAACCGAGTCTATTGCACGGTTAGTCCTTGTCGTGGAGCGGGTGGCGCGTAGGTGTGGGCGCAACTTGGCAATTGTCCTAGTTTTTAATTCTCTTCAGCAAAATAGGAGCCTTAAGGCATGTATGACACGTTCAGTCACAGGACTCAAGCTCCTACTCACCGCACCAACACTACGCAACTGCCACATTAAGTGGCCAAGCCCACCACCATTGCCATCGTGCTGCATTGCTCATCGACCTACTCGCTGCCTTCGGTATGACACAACCTTCTGTAACCAGGACCAGCCATCAATATCGCGCCATCTTGCTACTCATCCCCTTTTCCTAGGCCACCACATCCGTCAGGTTGTTGCCCTGGCCATCTCTGAAGTCTGAATGTTTCGTTCTCTCCGCGCCAATGAACACTAATTACCTTCAAGTGTAAGGGATAACTTTTGCACATTTTAGTTGGAAATATAAGTATTTAGCGCGAACCCCATATGAGTAAATAGATAGGCTTCTTGTTACCTCAAGTTAAGTATGTCACTTACGGAACACTCTATGCACTTGTACTATAACCAAGTAAAGGTAAGCGGTGAGAGCAGAAATATCATCCACTAAGTTTGACAGTACAAAATGTAATTCCTAGTTGAAATTCATCTCACGCATCACACTAAGTTTGTGAGTGTTGTCATCAAACCAAGAAGCCCCTGGCGGTGGAAGTAACACCATCCGTAGAGCTGCAAACAACACCATTCGAGTTCTCAAACACATGGGTTGTAAACTTTTTCATGTAAGTTGTATCCTCCTCGCAAAGTATCAAGATGAATCAACTGATTAAGAAGTTACTCCTAAAAATGATAATGGAGTACACACATGTTGTAGGGTCGAGACCCTAAGTGGAGATCTTTCACGAATTGGAGGGGGGGGGGTCCACGGAGAACGCGAAGAACACGAAGAACAAGAGGGGAAATCACAAGTGGAACACTCAAGAACAAGTCCAATCACACATCCACTAGACCAACAAACACATGAGATTCACAAGGTACAAGAACAATCAAAGGGAAACAACATACATGGTAAAGTTCATCCCAAATCCTATGAAGGAGATGAGGTCTTGATGATCTAGATAGATCCTTCCCTAGATGGGGTCTTCATATCCAGTAGGGATCTTCTCTCTCTCAAGAGGAATCCCACAAGGGGAGGTACACGAGCTAAGCTCTAATGTCTAGATCTATTCTTAGCTAAGTCTAAATGGAGGAGATGAAGGAGTATATATAGTCCTAGGGGATCAAGGGTTAAGCAGGGACGAAATGGACATTACATGGGCAAAGCCCGCAGCTACACATAGGGGGCCCCGTGTGCATGGGGTAAGTGGATCCCGTGAGCACGGGGTCTCGCGACCTGACGCAGTAGCCCGTGCGCACGGGGTCTGTGAGGCCGGGAACGGTACACGCCCATGCGCACGGGGTCTTTAGGACCGTGCAGCCAGCTGGGAGGCCCGTGCGCACGGGGTCACCTGGGAGCTGTTGCCTTCTTGGTGGTTCCTTCTGCGCTTTCAGGCTTCCCTCTTGGATGGTGTGGATATTCTCTTGAGCTTGGACTCCTCCTCGATGAATGTGTAGTTTCGCAAACACCTATGTATGCACATGAGAGAGGGGTCAAGTAGTATACCATTCTAGAACGGCACAAGTGAACACGTATAAAGGAGATGATTCACCTTCATGTAAGTGAAGTAGATGTGGCACATGTCACTTGCCAAACGAACTTTTGACATGGTTATGTCCGTAGGATGCTTCGCATCAACACCTCCCTGGGTTCTCTAAGGGTGAATAGAGCCTCCTAACCGTCCGTTGCCAGGTGGCTTGCCATGGGCGTTCGATCTCCCCGGATGGCTCGTACCCGGACGACCTGGCTAGATCCGAGGGATTATTGTACGTCGGTGGATCCGGGAGCTGGCAATCTCAAGTTGAGGTGGTGGCTCCTAGCTAACTCAATTTTACCGTTTCCTGTAAAAATAACTGAGTACTGTTTTAATTGAGAAAAAATTGGCTTCATCGAAAGCCATTATAATTTTGTGTTCCTTTGCCACGGCACAATCAAACCTTTATATTAGGCTGGTTGTGCTTGATTAGTGTTCCGCATTATCTGGGTGCTCACATTTTTTTATAAATGAGTCAATTTGATCAAACAAGCCAAAACATGAGCGGACAACAAAAGATATGTGACAAAACAAAATTTTACATCAAGGATTCTTTGAAATTGTCAAATATAGTGTTAATGTATGGTTTCAGTGCCTCTCGATGCTCGAGAGGTTGGCAGAGACGAGGGGCCGGCAGAGGTGAGCGAAAGAATGAATGTCCTCTCCCCTCTGACAATTAGAGTTTGTTCACACATTTTGTCACGGTTGATAGAGAAAGTGCTAGAATCACTCGTGTGGTATGTGCGTCATTTGAAAATTTCCCAAAAATGTAACTTCGAAATGAATTCTTGTAATGAACGATGCATGCACTTTTATTTTTGTCATATTTTTAATTGTAATTATTTTTATTTATTGCAATGAGTGACATTAAGCCACTAACACTGTAGACTGATACAATTAATACCCCTTAGTGCCAACCAGAAAATAGATAATCCTGAACAAGGGTGATATTGGGTAGCTATTTGTTTGTGAACCTTGCATCATTTTTCAATATCTGGTATGTGGCTAATTTATTTGATATGTTTGCACGTGTATAAGAGCACTATAAAGTAAAAAAAAGTATTCCACCACCAGCCTCCACCTGTGTATACAATGCTTTCGTTTTCTATGCCACACCAGTCTTTACTTCTTATAAGAATAGTTTTGTCTTCTTATATATACCACTTCATCTTCAATACAAACAGATCCATCATCTCATGCATTCTTTTTCAACAAGTTGCCACTGCTTCCTTTTCTACAGAACAACTCCACCCTCCACTCCTTTTAACATGTTAGTAGTACTAGCTTATTTCATCAAATAGGTGGTATTCACATCAACAGATCAAAGAGAGAAATATGGAAGATGTTAGAACACAGGGGAATAGGAGGCATCATGAGTATTAGAGGAACTACCCATTAGAGTGTTGCTTGTGGATGATGCTGGAGCTTTCTTTATTATGACTTGCCATTTATTTGTATCTGTTTGGCTGGTTCTTTCGGTAGTTGCGAGCTTGCCACATGTAGCTAGATTACAGGATTACCACACTAGCGCCAATAAAAAAAGTGGCATGTGGCCTTTCTATGATCTTACTTTTTTCAGGGATCGGTTTGAATTTGATCCATCTCAATCACTTTTTATCACTATCTTTTTTAAATCCCAGGTTCAGATTTTATCACTATCTTTTTGATGAAATTCTGGGTTTAGATAATATATTTTGTGGTAGAATCACCTTCTTTCCTAGAGATAAGCACCACTTGTGCCACTATACCATTGAATAGAGCCTAGCCAGTCTCAATGGATCGGAGTCCATAACAAGACACCATTGAACCCACACCAAGAGAAGTTCTGGCCCAGTTTTGCAACTCTGTTCTTGTAAAAAAAGATAAAAAAATCTACATCCCCAACCTCCACTTGTAAATACAGTGCTTTCCATACTTACTTACACCACGCCAACCCTTTCTTATATGAAGAACGTTATCTTCTTATATATACCATTTCATCGTCAATGGAATAAATATATCCCCTACAGAAAAATAGAGCAAATAATATGGTTTCACTTTGTTTTAATATATTGATAGCACTACCTTATGACATCACATGTTTCGTAGTCAGTAAGAATATCAAGAAAGCGAGAGAAGAATATGAATGAAATATACAAAAACACATGGAAATATGAGACATCAGGAGTAGTGGTGGAATTGCTTTTCATTTCAACACAGGACGAGGCCAAACTGCCTAATCTTGAATGGCGAGAGATGCTGGAGCTTCCTTTATTTCAACTAGTCATATATTTGTATTCATCTAGCTAGTCCGGTCTTTTTAGTACACACAATCTCAGGCATGGTAGTTTTTTTTAACTGGCATAACTCATTTCCATTAACTGAATGACGGAAATACAAGCATATGAACCAGAAAGAGTTCCAGGGGACGGAAAAGGGGAAAGTGAGTTTAACATCGTCGGGAAACCCACCGCAGGTGCTCGCTGTCGAAACACCCACTATGAGACGAAAACCAGGCGACACTCAAAAACTAGCCCAACCGAAAGAGTTTAATGCTCGGGCATGAGCCAAATAGTTTAACACCCACACAGGAGCAAACAAGGTAGGAAACCTAAAGATGGGATTGGTGGGAAGAAACTCCAGGCCGACACTGATGACCCACAAGTATAGCGGATCCATCGTAGTCCTTTCGATAAGTAAGAGTGTCGAACCCAACAAGGAGCAGAAGGAAATGATAAGCAGTTTTCAACAAGGTATTCTCTGCAAGTACTGGAATAAGTGGTAACAGATAGCTTTGTGATAAGATAATTTGTAACGAGCAACAAGTAACAAAAGTAAATAAAGTGCAGCAAGGTGGCCCAATCCTTTTTGTAGCAAAGGACAATCCTGGACAAACTCTTATATAAGGAAAAGCGCTCCCGAGGACACATGGGAATATCGTCAAACTAGTTTTCATCACGTTCATATGATTCGCGTTTGGTACTTTGATAATTTGATATGTGGGTGGACCGGTGCTTGGGTGCTGTTCTTACTTGAACAAACATCCCACTTATGATTAACCTCTATTGCAAGCATCCGCAACTACAACAAAAGTATTAAGGTAAACCTAACCATAGCATGAAACATATGGATCCAAACCATCCCCTTACGAAGCAACGCATAAACTAGGGTTTAAGCTTCTGTCACTCTAGCAACCCATCATCTACTTATTACTTACCAATGCCTTCCTCTAGGCCCAAATAATGGTGAAGTGTTATGTAGTCGACGTTCACATAACACCACTAGAGGCTAGACAACATACATCTTATCAAAATATCAAACGAATACCAAATTCACATGACTACTCATAACAAGACTTCTCCCTTCTCCTCAGGAACAAACATAATTACTCACAATACATATTCATGTTCATAATCAGAGGGGTAATAATATGCATATAGGATCTGAACATATGATCTTCCACCAATTAAACCAACTACAATCAACTACAAGGAGTAATTAACAATACTAGCAACCTACTAGCACCAATCCCGGACTTGAAGA
>NW_024111159.1:0-8031 GCF_003073215.2 Triticum urartu
TGACCGTACGTGTGTTGAACGCGGAGGTGCCGTCCGTTCGGCGCTAGGATCTCCGGTGATTTGGATCACGTCGAGTATGACTTCCTCATCCCCGTTCTTTGAACGCTTCCGCGCGTGATCTACAAAGGTATGTAGATGCATCCGATCACTCGTTGCTAGATGAACTCATAGATGGATCTTGGTGAAACCGTAGGAAAATTTTTGTTTTCTGCAACGTTCCCCAACATGATATGCATAAGCTATCCCCACCTTGGGAGGGGCCTTTCGTAGTCAGCAAGAATCTGCACAACGGGTCATACTATTTGATCAATATTCGAGAGCATAAGGACTCACGTACATCAGAGGAGGAGACCAACAGGCCGTGGAACATAGCTCATCTTCGACCTTACTATACCTGAGCCATTGGCTCTACTTATGTACATATTACGACGATGTATATATTATGATTAAATATAATAAACCGGAACCTCATCTAAAGCGGGGTATCTGTTTCTAAAACGGCCTTCGGTTTACCCCTTGAGTTAGCTTTTTAAAAGCATATACTATTTGATCAATATTCGAGAGCATAAGGACTCACGTACATCAGAGGAGGAGACCAACAGGCCGTGGAACATAGATACACCAGATCACTTGGGGACATGGTCACGTCTGAACCAGTCATGCCTCTTGATCGGCCTAAGGCCACAGAATCACTTGGGGGCTTGGTCGAACCCGAACCATTGCCATGCCACTTGATCGGCATAAATGCCACAGTTTCATTTGTGGACCTGGCTGACTAGAACCACAGTTACACCTAACGGGAGCTTGGTCGTGTTCGGCCATGGTAACGCCATCTGATCAGCTCAAATAAACCTTTTTTGCAAACGGTTTTGTCATTGCATTTGCTTCACACTTTTCTTCGAAAGGTTTTTCTTTCTTTTTATTGCGTTTTTTAAACCGACAAAGTTTTAAACCGGTTCAAACTGTCAATTGACGGAACACGGTCCATTTTAATCCGGAGACTATTTGCTCGGTTTGATTTTTTTTTGTTAACATCCTATTACTGGAGTAACACGGTGTTTATTATAACCCGGCACGGTTTACATGGTAAACCGGCGTCATATATATATGGGAGCCGCTATCGCTTCCAACAGTGTGGGTTTATAAAACTCCGCTTCAAGATTGGCCAAGCCAACTTCACGCTCAACGATGGCAGGTATTATGTATCTAAAAAATTTAGTCATATACTTAAAAAATTTCGGATGTTTTGATTTCATGTATGCAGACATCATATTCCGCCTGACGGTACAGCCGCGGTGGCACTTGAAGATTTTTTATTGCAGAAAGTACTTTGGCAAGTTCATCACCCAAAGGAAGAGCAAAATATGCACGAAGGCATATCAACATCAAAAGTATCAGCTAGCCTATTACAGGGCAACACGGTGCCCACAATAAGATCATTGTTTTTTGCAAAGGAGAAGCAGTTTTAAACCGGCTTCCGGTTCAAGCTTGGCCACCAGCCTGGCCTGATGCACGTGGGTCATCTCGCGCCGCTTCAGCTTCAGTTTCTTTACCCAGCGGCTGGAAATCAACAGTTGTCCAGTCGATTCCCATTAATGCTTGAAAGATAGCTTCATCATGGATCAGCAATGACGGGTCAATATCGGGAGCGTAAGTATGCTTACGGATTGGAGGGATAAGGTTTTCCGAGTCATGAATTGGTGCAGCTATTCTCTTGTTCTGATTGTCATATTGGGCTTGATAATGCGACAAGTCTGCTTCTTCAGCCAATTGACAAGCTAGCGGACGCACCTCCCGGTTTATTGCTCGCAGATCCGCTTCACCAAACTCTAACCCGTCTTCCTTCAAGCTGGGATAGCCCTAAGCCGCTTCAATAGGATCAAAAAATCCGGCACCCAAGCTTTTGCTCGGATTAAGGCATTGATCGCACCAGTTCGAGCAGCAGATTTCTTCAGTTCTTCAACCTGGGCAGGAAGCACCGACAGTTTCATCAGAGTGTCTTGAATCAAAGTGGGCGCCGGTTTGTTGTGGGATGCAGTACAGATGATATGTTGTGCACCAGTATACAGTTGTTCGATCAATGTATAGGCGGCTTTCAATTTTTTCCGCACATCTGACCCCAAGTGACCAATGCGTGTCCCTGAAATATCATAAAGGGTTAGCAAACCGGCAGCTCTGTAAGACGGCAGAATCAGTTCAGAAGTCAAACCGGCTTAGCAAAGATAGCAGTGGTCATGGCATGCACGTGCCGCTTTATGCTGGTCAGTTCATCCGCCACCGGTTTTAGTGCAGCCTCGGCATCCTCTGCTCGTTTGATTAAAGCGGACTTTTCAATGGTCCAATCCGCCCGCTTCTTCTTGAAGCTCTCCTTAAGCTGTTCCATGGCGCTTAAAGCGCTGGCTAGTTCCTCTTTTGCTTTGAAGGTTTCAGCTTGTTGGGTTTTCAGGTTTTCTTGGAGATCGGTGACTTGGCTTTCTTTCGTCTTCAGCTCAGCCTGCATATAGACAGTTATATGCTTCAACAAAACGGTACAAGCATTGAAGTACCAACCACATAACAAGTTATGCACTTGGCACTTGGGGGCTAATGCATATTCGATCTTCATCTTTCAATTGCTTACAAAGTCCCAAGATCAATACAAGTATTCAACTTGGCACTTGGGGGCTAATGGCTATTTCCTCGTATATATTCTGATGCGGCAATCTCAATTACTTAAAGTACCGGTTTAACTACGCTAAGTTGAACCGGACCTTGGGGGCTACATCAGCGAATTTCAAAGCATTAAGATTTATATTAGTAAGTCCCAGTTTGAAAGAAGATTACAAACCGGCCCTTGGGGGCTAGGAGAGTCAGCAAGAATTGAAGCATACAAGCAGGAAAGAGCATATGGAAGTTACCTCATATTTATCTTTCATCATATTAACCAGACCGGCTTCATAGTCACGGCTGGTATACAGCCGGTTCAGGTAGCCGGAATGGATTTCTTGGGCATTCAGAGCAGCGTAAGTCGACAAATCAGCATTCCATTTGCCTTTGCCAAAGGAAGCAAATTCCTCCTTGGCAGTATGTTTGGACAAAGCAATAGGATTGCTTGGTTCTGTATGGCTAATGCCAGTAATGACAACCTCATCATCCTTGGCGTCGCCGGTTTGCACTGGGGCCGTTGGCCTATCAGTAGGCATTGTTGGACCGGTGGATTTCTCAATCCGGATGGGGCTTGTGGGCTGGTTGACAGGACTTGAGGCATCAATAGGCCTTTCTTCAGCAATAAGATCGTCTTCTTGCTGCGGTGGATCATTGGGTATATCTTCAAGAATAACCGTTTCAAGATCTGGTGTTTGGCCCGGTTCAAAGACGGCAGCTTCTTCGGCCGCTTTATCTAGGCGAGCCTTCTTGCTTGGCCTAGGCTTGGCCCTGAAAGGAATAACAAAATCAAATACATCATATGTTCCAAGGTGATGTACTGGAAACATTATGATAAATATAACTTACCCAAGCACCGTTTTGAGCGGTGGGAGTTGAGTAGCCGATGACTCGCCAGAGGATGAGTGGGAAGTAACCTGATAACCAGAGTCAGATGGATTAAGAGGTTGAAGAAAACAGCCCGCTTTAGGACAAGCACTGATAAGCAAATTAGAGACCTCTGAACGGCGTTTCCGAACCGGACTGTTCGGTAAACCGGCGGAGGTAACTACCTGGCCGCTGTGCCGGCTTGTGCGACGAGCTTCGTGCTGTTGGGTCTTCACAAGAAATTTGGAATCCAAGTAAGCAAAAGGATGAGAAAATTTAACTTTCCGGTTTGCCTGACGGATTTTTAGTGAAGGCATAGGTTCTGAATAGGAAGAGAGAATAATTACCTCTGCAGCATCAGCATGGCTGGCTTCGGCATCATCCTGACAAATATCATCATCAATAAGATGCATAAAAAATAAGCCAAGTGAGTCAAGCCCTACCTCAAGGTCCGGATTATCCACATCATCATCAGGGGCCGGATTAGAGGAAGCAGTTGTTCTTTTCCTGTGGGCAGTCTTCTTCACAGCTTTAGTCTTTTGAACCGTCAGAAAATTCAGTACGGCGGTTTAGATGAAAACAGTCTCTGAATAGTTCCACTGTGGGATCCTCTTGGAAGAATGCCTCACAGAGTACTTGGAAATGACACATGTTGGTAACAGAGTTGGGGCCAGTGTCTTGTGGATGGAGTTGAAAATCGGCTAAAACGTCCCGGTAAAATTTAGAACCGGGCGGCTTAAAACCTCGGGCTAAGTGATCTACGAAGACCACGACCTCTCCTTCTTGAGGTGTAGGAGGGCATTCTTTGCCAGGGACCCTCCAATGGATGGTATCTTTGCTGCCTAAAGCGCCGATCAAGACTAAATCGTTCAGTTGAGCCTCTGTGATGCGAGAGGGAACCCAGTTGCATTCGTATACTTGCTTGGCCATGGTGAAATCTACAAGGTAGATGATTCCGGTTCAAAAATGCATTGATAAAGGTACATTGGTATGTGCAATGTTAAACCGGAGATAGATCTATCTAAACCGGAGTTTTATGAAGCAACAGCATCTGGCGGTTCAACAAGGGGACTAATGGTATATACCGGTTTAGCAATTTTTTCTACAAGGTTAAACCGCCTGGTCTAAACATTGAAGCAGATGAGTAAGTTTATAGAAACATATTTCATAAGATGTCTCTACAGCGATGGATCTGAAGCAAGTTCAGAAAAGAGATAAATATTTAGAGGTCCAAAAGGAGCAGTACCGAATCAATGAGCAAAACGTACATATAGATCTATGGTTTTGGGATGCGAAGGTTAAACAACTACCATTGCACAGAATAAAGATTTGCGGATTCATCTAAAGATCTATCGTATGAGCAAGAGGCAGACGATGAACACTGAAGAACTGTGAAACCCTAGAGCAGATCTGCGGGGAAAGGATAGAAGATTTACCGGAGCTGAGGAAGACGTGGAAGGTTGCCGCGATGTTCTGGTGCGCCCAGGTTGATGCAGCGGCCAAGGTTGAGGCAGAGGTCGACGATGGCGGCGGAGCTCTGAAGCTGGGCGACGCGAGGAAGACGAAGCAGAAGGGGCCAAAGAGAAAGGAAATGACTCTTCGGTCCTATTTATAAAGAAAGGGATATGTCAGGCGCGAGAATCAAGGGGCCGCGAGTTTGGAAATAAAGTTGTAGCCTTAATTGTCGCAGACTTGTTAACATGATAAGATTCTTTATAACAGGTGACGTCACGCCGGTTTACAGCAAGCAGAGATGATGACATCACGGCGGTTCAACAGAATACAAGAAGATGTTGAAGATGGAGATTTTTGCTAAGGATTGACATGAACTTGTTTAAATCAATCTGGGGCCTAATGTTGGGGATATTACTGCTGGGCGTAAACCGGCCTATCTGGGCCGGGTCAACTTCATTAGTAGTTCAAGAGTGCTAAAGCCCAAGAAGGCAGATGAGGGTCTAAGGCCCGTAGTCCGTTTAAGACTTGTAGCTGTAAACCGGCATTTGTATATAAACTTGTATTGTAAGTTAGGAATAAGGAGAGACCAACCCGGATACGAATATCGACCGGTGTTGGGACTCTGTGAACCGACGGGTGTCACCCGTGTATATAAGGGGACGACTCGGCGGCGGTTCAAGGAGGGACAACAACTCGAGAGATAGGCGAAGCTTGTTTGCTCCCTAGTCATCGAAACCCCATCAATTCCATCACAACTAGACGTAGGCTTTTACCTTCATCGAAGGGGCCGAACTAGTATAAACTCTCTTGCGTCCCTGTTTCCGCTTTAACCCCTTCAAGCTAACCCTTCGCGATGGCTCCACGACTAAGTCCTTTCTCTAGGACATCTGCCATGACAAAACCACGACAAGTACCTTCTCGCTGCTTCCGTCTGTGAGCCGTCTCCTCTCCCATCGTCAGCTCGAGCCGCCCTTCGGGATCCTTATTGGCTCGCTGCGATGCAGGAAGTGTTCGACGCGCTCCAACGGAACCGTACCTGGCAGCTTGTTCCTCGGCCGCCTCGTGCCAACATCATCATGGGCAAGTGGGTTTTTTGGCACAAGACTCGTCCTTCTAGATGCCTTGAATCCGTGCGCCGCTTTTCAAATGTAAGGTGGACTAGATTTTGCTCTGCTCTTTCGAACATGCTTGGCAAAAACCAACACCAAAACCTTCTCAGAAGAACTGTTCCAAATTTTGCAAACCAACACGGTGGAAGAGTATGTTCAGCGTTTTGTTGAATTATACGAGGGGTTAATACATTTAGAAAGTTTTAAATAGATAAAAAAATTGACTTTTGGTTTCATGTCATCAAAAGCAATCTTCTCCCTCGAGACAAAGTGCATCAATATCTCAAGGATGAAGGTAAAGACTGAAACCATTTGAAACACAAGTCATTGTATCATAAGCAGTCTGTTTTGCAGCCAAGAAATTAGCGGCTTGGGTAGAACTTGTGCTCACTTGAGGAGGACTTCACTGCCACAGTTGGGTAGACCTTTAATCATGTCTAGGAAAAGCAAGCAAACGACATGGGCAATTGTACAAAGATTTATTTATCCTAGTAACTAAGCACATAGCCAAAACAATTGGGTAGACCTTTAATTTGGAGCTGAGTGATTGCATCTGACTAAATGTCTGTATCCCGAGGGAGTTGGCAGGGAAGGGTTTGCCACACAAACTAAGGTCTAAGATTTTTAAAGACAGATTGAGTTTATAGTCTTGTAGCTCATCCCTTTTTTTAAAGTCTTGGAGCTCCTCAACCTCCTGAAATTGTCCAAAAACAGCAAACGAATGACTGAAAGCACACAAATTCCAATCAATATCACCTTCAGGAAATGCATGTTACATGAAGCATATGAAATCAATATGTCAAAACAGATATGCACCGGCATTTGTCCTCGAGTCCCGAACATGGAATAGGATACTGTGTCTTGAGCTCCAGAATACATGTTTGGATACTAGTTCCGACCAATGAGTGCATAAATGAATTGGCGAATGGACCATGGAAGTCAACTACATATCCGGCAGTGTTCCATAATGTGGAAGTTAGGATTATATTGCAAACTTAATACAAGATTACAATCGGCTAATAGTGTATGTGACACGGCAAAGATAGTGTGTCGTACTTCCTTTTTTACTTGATATTGCAAACAAGGACTGATGAAGAATAAACACCACATAGTGTGTATCACAAACATACCTGCAGGTTCAATATGTTCCTGAGAGAAGGAGCATCATAATCAGAACATTATTTTATAGAAATAAAGCTCGCAACATAGGATTGCTTTGTACGAAGAAGATTGTCCCTTACCTCCTTTTTCTGTTTGATACTAATGCAACACTGGAATTGTCAGAAAGCTACCATCAGAAGTGTTGTTTCTCTCCAAATGAGGCACAGTTTGCAGAATGAAATCATGCTACCAACAGAACAAGTAAACCTGCTGTCAAATGCTCCAATTATTCGGGTCTGCTGATAGTTCTTCAAAAAGAAAGATTCCAGAATGAATTGCCATAATTTTCCATCTAGCAAATTCCTCCTTCATAAAATTTCCCAAAAGCGAAACCCTGCAGCTACCACATCCAAACAGTAACATGTCATTGCAGAAATAAGTGCACTGTAATAAGAGAGAAGAAAATTTAGCAAAACATTATAGGAAATCATTAGTCCAGCTTGCAAAAAAAAAAAATGTACAAACGCAGAAGGATGTGAATGGGCTACAGATTCGGTGTGTAAACTAATGGCTGCATGCAATGTGAATGGAAAAATGAACGAAAGAGCATAAGTTGATTTTTGGTGCTTATGTGCAGATTGACTTGAATGTACGTGTGATCCTAAGAGCATCTCCAGCCGCGCCTCGAAAGGCCTTTCCAGGCGATTTTTTTGCGACGACACAGAAAAATCGGCCCAGTCGCGCCTCCAGGAGCCCGATTTTCACCGGCCTGGGCCGAAATTAGCGCCGGCGGATCCAGGCCGAACCCGGCGCGCTGGGAGGCGCTCGGGGACGCCGACACGAGCGGTTTTGGCGC
>NW_024111160.1:0-14228 GCF_003073215.2 Triticum urartu
CACCGGTAACCACCGCCGCCGCCGTTTGTTTTCTACGGAAAACCGATCGATTTTTCATTAAAACTCGCGGTTTATTTTTTTAGATTGGTTTTATTAGGTTTAATTATTTAGAGGACGTTCGTCCGTACGTTCATTTTAACGAACGGTTTTCATTGTTTAGTCACAGACAGTGAACGTTCATTCGTTAGCCTGTTCGTCGTTTTCTCTTTTTCTCGGATTTTCCGCGATTATTTCTGATCGCGATTTTTGATCCGATTTTCGTTTTGGTTTAACTTTTCGCTCGTTTATCGGAATCAGGCAATTCAAGCGCCTAGAGTTTCCTATCGAAACCCTCTTTCCGTTTAACCAACTCAAACACATTTTTGCTTCTGTAAAATTTGACTTAGATCCAGATTAGTAAACGAAGCTCGTTTCTTTTGCCGTTTGACTTCCGTCGCTTCGTTGGATTTGTTTCTTTTTGCATACCGCAGTTCTTAAGTTGAGCTTTCTAGTTAGATCTCTTATTTGAGTTTTACCTGTGCATTAGATGAGTACTTATTGTATGCTTGTTTGTTTGTTTGCGTTAGAGTACCTGGAGTGCGTCGCTTGCTACTTCGAATCTCTAGGTTTCACGGATCATCGGCAAGGCAAGTAACACTTTGATCATATCCCTTTCATACCTAGTTTTTATGCATTAGATCAATCCTCAAACATTGCATGATTAGGATCTAATTAAATTGTGGGTTTCCGTTTTTTAGATAGATAGGTTTTTTTTCTCGGTTTAGTAATTAGCGAGCATTCGCTCGTTCGTTCATTTTAACGAACACGTTCATCGTTTAGATCCAGATAACAAACATTCGTTCGTTAATCAGTTCGTCGTTTTTCTTTTCTCGGATTAAATCCGCGATTTTTCTGATAGCGATTTCTGATCCGATTTTTTTAGTATAACTTTTCGCTCGTTTATCGGAATCAGGCGATTCAAGCGCCTGGAGTTTCGTCTCGAAACCCTCTTTCCGCTTAACCAACTCAAACCAGTTTTTGCCTTTGTAAAATTTGACCTAGATCCAGAATAGTAAACGAAGCTTGTTTCTTTTGCCGTTTGACTTTCGTTGCTTCGTTCGCTTTGATTCTTGTTGCCAACCGGAGTTCTTAAGTTGAACTTTCTGGTTAGATCTCTTATTTGTGTTTTCCCGTGCATTAGATGAGTACTTATTGTATGCTTGTTTATTTGCGATAGAGTACCCGGAGTGCGCCGCTTGGTACTTCGAATCGCTAGGTTTTGCGGATCATCAGCAAGGCAAGTAACACTTTGATCATACCTTCTACTTCCCAGTTTTCATTGCATTAGATCAATCCTCACACATTGCATGATTAGGATCTAATTAAATTGTGGGTTTGGGAAGTAGATGAGGTAGTACCTATTACCTGTTTTATTATCAAACCTTTGGGAGTTACTTCTACGTTTTCTTATTATGCCATGCTATGCTAGTAGATGTGGATTGGGTGAGTATATCCATGATAGATGTGAGATTGTTATATTAATGGTTTATTTAAGTTGGTAACCTAAGAACACATCTGGGTGGACTGAGGCACCTGGGTATTCCAGCGATTGCCTGTTTTTCTTTATGGACCGCCACTCAGGCTCAAAGGGATCATGAGATTATTCATACTAGAAACTTCCGTGTGCAGCCACAAGCTACTATGGGCTCTAGCATAGTTGATTAAGTCGTGCGAACTCTTACAGTGGTAGACTAGCAGATGTAGGGGAAAGTAGGTGTAACGGTCTACCCGATCGTAAGGTGCTGGCGCTTCTGAAAGACTATGTCTCGGTCATCCGTTTATCAAACACCTTGTAGTGCGAGAATCCCAACGGAGGAGCTCGAGTCTTGTGGGGAAAAGTGCGCAAACCTCTGCAGAGTGTATAAACTAATCATGGTTAGCCGTGTCCCTGGTTATGGACATCTTGAGTATCTAGTACTTGGATTATCATGTGAATCTCATCATGTGACTTTAATTAATTTTGTTGGGTTTTAATGTTGATGTTCAATGGGGATTGAGAGGGTGTCTACACTCTCAATGTTTAACAACCACCACGATAGTTAAATAAAATTTATTCCTTTGTAGTAGGGAAAAACTGGCTTTACGCAAATCTGTAACCATAGAGCTTTCCACCAGCCATATATGCATGTAGTATAGCCTATTTCTGTTCATTACTCTCTATGTGTTACATTGCCAGCATATTCCATGTGCTGACCCGTTTTCGGGCTGCAACGTTCATGTTGTAGACATTTCAGATGATGAGTAAGGTGCCTTTAGGTGGTTCTATACTCAGTGATGCCGTTGGAGTTGATGGACTCACTTATCTTCCAAGCCTTCCGCTGTTATCGTTATTAGATGGCCTTAAGCCATATTATTTGTAATACGTTCTCTTTTGAGACACTTGTTGTAATAAGTGTGTGATTGCTACTCTGTTATAAATCCTTCAAGTACTGTGCGTGTCAGCATTACTGATCCAGGGATGACACTGAAGCACATAGATTAGACCGTTTGAGGTCTGGTCGCTACAGCCAGCTATTCATCGCGGATGCTGTGTTTAAAGGCCGCTAGGGCTTCGGCATCCGGACAGTCGATGATCTTGTTCTTTTTAGTTAAGAACCCAGTCTAGATTTTCCTGGCGGACTCTCTGGGCTATTGGACTGTATGGCTTAAGTCATCCATGTTCGGAGGTCGAACATATGTACCTTGGAAGTTATCAAGGAACGCTTCTTCCAAGTCCTCCCAGCTGCCAATGGAATTTCCGGGCAGGCTGTTCAACCAGTGCCTGGCTGGTCCTTTGAGTTTTAGGAGGAGGTACTCAACGGCATGAAGGTCATCGCCACGAGCCATATGAATGTGGAGAATGAAGTCTTCGATCCATATCGCGGGGTATGTGGTTCCATCGTATGATTCTATATTCACGGGTTTGAACCCTTCTGGGAATTCATGTTCCATGACTTTGTCGGTGAAGCAATGAGGGTGTGCGGTGCCTCTATATCGGGTCGTATCGCGACGTAGCTCTGATGGAGTCTGTCTGCGGCTTTCAGCCCGCACATGACTAGGTTTGTCATGTCCGAATAGATGGTCGTCGTCGTGTGTCGGGGCACGTCCTCATGATCCGTAGATCGATCTAGTATGTCCTGCTTTATTGTTCAGGTCCTGCTGGTATTCGGCTTGAGTTTCCGTTTTATCCCGACCACGTGGTGGTCGATCAGCCGCATTGCGCGATGGCGGTATGTGTTCCGGTGCCTCATCGGCGAACTAAGGTAGCAATTTGCGCATCAGGTAGCTTTTGGCTGGCGCTTGAGGCCGTATTCTTCGGCTGCTAGGACATCGGTCCATTTATCGTTGAGCAGATCTTGGTCAGCTTGAAGCTGCTGCTGCTTCTTTTTCAGGCTCCTTGCAGTGGCTATTAGCTGGCGCTTGAAGCGCTCCTGCTCAAGAGGTTCCTCAGGAACTATGAAATCCTCAGTGCCGAGTCTCGCCTCATCCTCGGAGAGCGGAAGATAATTACTGTCCTCCGAGTCTTCGTGCGTGGCATGTTTACCAGGGCTATCCTTCCCATCTTCCCGTTCATCATGTTCATTAGCTGCATCAACGAGGTCTTCATTGTCTTCAGCGCCTTTCGGAGTATTATCTTCTCCTGTGTCGGTGTTGCTGTCTTTACTGCGGCGTGACTTAGAGCGGCGCCACTGACGCTGGCGCTTCGATTGTATCTCAGGAGGTTTATCCTCAACTGGATCTTCTTTGCCATCGACGTTGTTTTCCTTTGGTGCATCCACCATGTATACATCATACGAGGAAGTGGCCGTCCAGAGTCCGGTGAATGGCGGGTTCTGGGCCTCTTCTTCTCCGGCATCGTCGTCCATACCGTCGATGTCGTCAGAGCCGTAATCGAGCATGTCAGTTAAGTCTTCGACAGTGGCTATGAAGTGGGTGGTGGGTGGGAAGTGAAATTCTCCATCATCAGCCTTCGGTTTGAGCCGGACACAATTCGGCTGTGAGCCTCCCGCTAAAGATAGTGCTCTTAACGAGTTTAGCACGTCGCCCAAAGGTGAGTGCCGGAAGATGTCCGCGGCGTTGAATTCAGCGATCGATAACCGATCATGCTCGACATGCGCGGACGCACATAGTTCAGAACTTATTACCGGAAACGAGTCTATAGCTCCGGTGACACAGATGTTACTTGAAGTTAAGTCTGTGTGCGGCTCTAATGCCGTGGAGTCTGCGGCTTCCGTGGTGGGCTTGAGTTTCCTGTCCTTGGATGGCGCGACCTACTCCGGATCTAAGGCCAGCGCTGTTTCAGGTGCAATTTCCTAGGTATGGCCCGATGACAGATCTAAGTCATTTCATCATGGTGGCTGGGAGCGGTTGTCGTGGTCGCAAATCCGTCGAAGATCAAGTCTCCACGTATATCTGCGACGTAGTTCAAGCTTCCAAATCTGACCTGGTGGCCAGGGCGCAGCTTTCGATCTGTTCTAGACGACCAAGCGAGTTGGCCCGCAGTGCGAAGCCGCCGAACACGAAGATCTGTCCGGGGAGGAAGACTTCTCCTTGGACAGCATCGTTGTAGATGATTGAAGGAGCCATCGAACCTTTTGGGGACGGCACAGTGGAACTCTCAATGAAAGCACCAATGTTGGTGTCAAAACCGGTGGATCTCGGGTAGGGGGTCCCGAACTGTGCGTCTAGGATCGATGGTAATAGGAGACGGGGGACACAATGTTTACCCAGGTTCGGGCCCTCTCTATGGAGGTAATACCCTACTTCCTGCTTGATTGATCTTGATTAATATGAGTATTACAAGAGTTGATCTACCATGAGATCGTAATGGCTAAACCCTAACAATCTAGCCTAGCTATGATTATGAGGGTCTATCTACGGACCTAGCCCTCCGGTCACAGGAGGGATCTAGGGTTACACAAGGTCGGTTACAAGAAAGGAATCTTCATAGTTAATCGCCAAGCTTGCCTTCCACGCCAAGGAGAGTCCTATCCGGACACAGGTATAGTCTTTGGTCTTTGTATCTTTACGACCCATCAGTCCGGCACATATCCAATAGATCAGACAGCCGAGGACCCCTTAGTCTAGGACTCCCTCAGTAGGCACCCGCCAGTACCAAGCGCGGGTTCATCGATGTTGGGGCCGTCGCACCCATCGGTCCGGCGGGGGTCATCATGGTGCTGCTCAACAACGACGCGCGTGCCTCCCCTCTGCCTATCCTCTGGGGCTTGTCGTCAGCCTGGACGTGCTCGAGGGTCAGAAGAGGCCATCAAGACATCGTCGGGGTCTTGGTTCTACTACGATCGCACTGGCTGGCATGGCGGGGATTGCACATGGGGGTGGCCGCTTCCGTACGACCAGTACGGGGGTCATCATGGTGCTGCTCAACAACGACGCGCGTGCCTCCCCTCTGCCTATCCTCTGGGGCTTGTCGTCAGCCTGGACGTGCTCGAGGGTCAGAAGAGGCCATCAAGACATCGTCGGGGTCTTGGTTCTACTACGATCGCACTGGCTGGCATGGCGGGGATTGCACATGGGGGTGGCCGCTTCCGTACGACCAGTAGCACGAGCCGTCGTCTTCGCCTGGGGAGGCCGTGGTGGGCCAGCTCACTGCGAACCCCCAGCTTCAGCGAACCGAGCATACTTTGGATGGTGGCTCGCCATTCGTCCATCTGCTTGGCCACTGGTGGAAACCTCAGCAGCAGCTGAGCCCGCGCCATGGCCTCCGAGGCTGTGCTTGGCATGGGTGATGATGAAGTCGATCGCACCGTCGCTTGGCTCCTAACGGTGCCAGTGGCGGCAGCACCGCACCCCTGCTACTGCGGGGCGGCCACCAGGATGGTAGGGTGGTGTGGCGAAGGTTCTCGAGGGCCAACGGCTTTGTCGGGCGCGGGAACTTGGTCGACCCGTCCCGGGGGAGGCACGCGCATCGTGGTCGCTTCCGTGGTGGGGGCGGCCGGAGGGCGGCGATTCACCCCGGACCGAGTGCTGTTACTGCGGCTATGCTCGTCGGCGAGTGGAGGGGGTGCGGATGGAGTAACCCCCTCACCCGTACCTTGTGGAGTGTGGCCGTCGGGGTGTTGCTGATGCTGTTCTGCTCTGATGCTCCATCGGATTTTGAGTTCCGGCAAAACCCTTAAGTATCAAACACTGGGGTGTGCGTGAAGATCTCTCCCTCACCGTTCACGCCCTCAAGCACTTCGCGATCTCAAAGGTTAGCTCGATGAATTCGCAACACAAGAGACACAAGATTTATACTGGTTCGGGCCACCGTTGCAGTGTAATACCCTACTCCAGTGTGGTGTGGTGGATTGCCTCTTGGGCTGAGGATGAACAATACAAAGGGAAGAACAGCCTCCTGAGGTGAGGTGATATTGTGCTTGGTGGATGTGAGGATGGGTTGGATCCCCCCTACTGTGGTGGCTAATCCTATTTATAGAGGCCCTGATCCTCTCCCCAAATATTGAGCGGGAAGGGAGCCAACAACGGCAAATTTGAAAGGGGACAGCTAGTACAAGTTATCCTGACAAAAGCAGTCCTCGCCTGCCAAAGGCTCTGGTGATGACGCCGTCTTGGGCTCCATGGTGACATCCGTCCTGCTGTCCTGCTGGTCTTGGTCTTGTTGCACCGATATGGAAACCTGTGCTTGACGCCTCGGTACTCTTCGTCTGCGCTTGCCTCCTTAGCACCAAAGAGGAAACATGGACACTATGAGCGCTAGAGCCTGCCTGGCACCCGCCTGGCCTCGATCGTCATGGCTCACGTCATTGGAACCTCGCGAGGTTTGCCTAGCCTTGATCTCTCCGCCCCTCGTGAGCCAGCCTGGTGAGGCCGCTCCTGAGGAGGTATTGCGTCGTCCGCCTTGCGAGGCTTGGCCCCTCGCGAGGGTCTTGAATGCTTGTTGGTGAAGTTAGGCCGTACGGGCCCGCTTGAAGTGCCACGCCGTGGGCCGCAGGCAGGCAAGTCTGGGGACCCCCGTTCCCAGAACGCCAATAGTAGCCCCCGGGCCCAAGGCGTGCTCGGGCTTGGCTTCAAGGCGAAGCCAAGGGGCAAGTGTGGAGCACCGTGGGCCCCAATAGTCTGCGGCCTTGGTCGACGCATGGCGGTTGATTGGACGTGGGCGTCTCCGCTTCCCCACGCTGCCTTGATACCTGCCTGGCTAGGCGGCCACCACGTTCTACACGGTTTCCCTCCCATTGTTGCCGCGCACTCGCCAATTCTTCGGCTTCCTCGAAGCTCAACCTCTCCCCCAATCCGATCTGAGCTCAATCCTCACATTGCCATGGCATCGAACCAGTCAGAGAAAGGGAAGAGTCCCCTGTCCTCCGCCGGGCCACGCCCAGCCGCCGAGCCTGCCGTTGGCAGGTCGCTGGTGCTCAACCAAGAAGCCATGGACAAGGTGTGTCCCATGCTTGCCTCCAGCTTCAATGAGTGGGGAAGGACGGTGGACTGGCCTGTGTCTCGTGCCCGTATCGAACGGACAGCCACCGAGGTCCCACTCTTCATCGACGCCCTTTGGGCTGGCCAGGTTCCTCCTTTCTCCTCCTTTCTCAACGCAGTGCTTGCCCATTATCAGATCCATATGCCGCACCTTGATCCCCAATCCATGACCCTTCTTGCCATCTTCTCCTTTGTTTGCGAGGCCATGGTAGGCATAGCTCCTTCCGTGGCCCTTCTCTGCCACTTCTTCTCGCTGCACCTGACTGATCCCCGGCAGAGCTTAGGATGCCCGAGCTTTCAGGCCGTGGCGGCGACGGCCGGCGCAGGGATTGACTTCGAGCTCCCACCATCCACGAGTGAGTTTTGGACACGGTGGGTATTTGTTGATGTCGGAGTGCTCAGCCCCCTACTCTCTTCTCCGTCAGCGCTTGCCATTCCTAGCTCCGGCTGGTGCCACCAAAGGCTCACCGATTCGCGCCTAGCCCCCATCTGGCTCAGGCTGAGGAGGCTGAAGGACCTTGACGTGACTGCGCCTATGGTGGTGATGGAGTTCGTCCGGCGCCGAATCGCTCCGCT
Source organism: Triticum urartu (assembly GCF_003073215.2). NCBI lineage: Eukaryota > Viridiplantae > Streptophyta > Magnoliopsida > Poales > Poaceae > Triticum > Triticum urartu. The sequence continues at coordinate 8,035 of NW_024111160.1, forward strand.
TCAGCGCCACTCTCGACCGATTTGGGCCTTGCTCAACAGCAAGGACCACATGAGACTTCAGGAGTGTGGGCTCCCCCTTGAGGCACGGTGAATGGTGCTCGAGGTCCTGATGGGTGTCCCGTTGCCACACGACATGCCGAGGAAGAGTTGCCTTCTGTACCGCTGCTTGAACAAGGCGACATTCGCGGAGCAGATGCCCTCCTTCGATGAGTGGGGTCTGTGTCCAGTCGGTCTGGTGGGGCCCCGTGAGAACCCCGTCGATGTCGTTCCCCTCCTTGATGCTGGCGTCGCGCTCGCCCCAAGTGTGGATGCAGGGGGCGAGCACTGCTGGAGGCCGATGGCGCAGGCGCTGAGACGCCGATGCCGCCTAGGGATCCCGAAGCGTCGTCCTAGTGAACTCATGACTCTTGCCCTGGGGCGGTGGTTGAGGGGGCGACGCAGTCCGCGTCTCTGGAGGCCGGGGCTCCTGAGGCCTTGGCAGGCCGCCGCGAGGCAGAGCCCGATAGCTCCCCTCAGCTTGGCGCTCCTGAGACTGCCCCTCCGAGCACTTCTCTAGTTGCGCCTCGTGTTGGCCGCCATGTCCAGCGCTTCGGTCGGCTTTGCGTGGACTTCGAAGAGCTCTGCAAGAGGAAGGGGTCCCCAAGCTGCGGCAGCGGCACCTTTGGACCGTTAAAACGGAGGAAGGACATCGCCGTTGACGAGTAAGTACCTTATCTTGGTGATTTTGCGCGTGCTGATTCCCTTCCTGACGACGTCTCTTCAGGGTCCCTTCCGCGAAGGCCGCAAGATCTCTAGAGAAACAGCCTCCTCTCGTCTCGTTTCTCCCACCAGACTCGAGCGCTGCAAGCCCGCGAGCTACTCATGGCGTAGAGTCAACCGAGGAAACCAGCTCATCGACAAGGTGTAACGCCCTCGATGCGGCTATATCTCCCACGTGTCGAAGCACGACTTACAGGCATAACCGCATTGAAAGCAATGTCGCAAGTGAGGTAATCTTCACACAACCCATGTAATACATAAGGGAAATAGATACATAGTTGGCTTACAATCGCCACTTCACACAATTACATGAATAAAGCATTACATCATCCAGATACAATCAAGGTCCGACTACGGAACCAAAATAAAAGAAGACTACCCCAAATGCTACACAGATCCCCGACCGTCCCGACTGGGCTCCACTACTGATCAACTAGATCGAAACAAGATAAAGGACAAGATATTCATCGAGCTCCTCCTTGAGCTTGGTTGCGTCACCTGCACGGTATCCTCGGCACCTGCAAGCTGGTTTTGGAAGTATCTGTGAGTCACAGGGACTTAGCAATCTCACACCCTCGCGATCAAGACTATTTAAGCTTATAGGAAGGGTAAAAGGTCTGAGGTGGAGCTGCAGCAAGTGACTAGCATATGTGGTGGCTAACATACGCAAATGAGAGTGAAAAGAGAGAGCAAAGGCACGGTCAAACAACTATGATCAAGAAGTGATCCTAGAACAACCTACGTCAAACATTACTCCAACACCGTGTTCACTTCCCGGACTCCGCCGAGAAGAGACCATCACGGTTACACACACGGTTGATGTATTTTAATTAAGATCAACTTCAGGTTTTCTACAACCGGACATTAACAAATTCCCATCTGCCCATAACCGTGGGCACGGCCTTTGAAAGTTCAAAATCCCCGCAGGGGTGTCCCAACTTAGCCCATCACAAGCTCTCACGGTCAACGAAGGATATTCCTTCTCCCAAGACAATCCGATCAGGCTCGGCATCTAGGTTACAAGACATCCTCGACAATGGTAAAACAAGTCCAGCAACACCGCCCGAATGTGCCGACAAATCCCGATAGGAGCTGCACATATCTCATTCTCAGGGCACTCAGATGAGGCATCCTACGAGTAAAACCAACCCTCAAGTTTCCCCAAGGTGGCCCCGCAGTCTACTCGGTCGGACCAACACTCAAAGGAGCACTGGCCCGGGGGGGTTAAAATAATGATGATCCTTGAGTCTGCAGAACCCAAGGGAAAGAAAAGGCTAGTTGGCGAATGGTAAAACCAATGTTGGGCATGGCTGGAGGAGTTTTATTCAAGGCGAACTGTCAAGGGGTTCCCATTATAGCCCAACCGCGTAAGGAACGCAAAATCCGGGAACATAACACCGACATGACGGAAACTAGGGCGGCATGAGTGGAACAAAACACCAGGCATAAGGACGAGCCTTCCATCCTTTACCAAGTATATAGATGCATTAATTAAATAAGAGATGTGGTGATATCCCAACAAGTAAACATATTCCAACAAGGAACAACATCTCCATGTTCCAACAAGGAACAAACTTCAATCTTTACCTGCAACTAACAACGCTATAAGAGGGGCTGAGCAAAGCGGTAACATAGCCAAACAACGGTTTGTTAGGACAAGGTGGGTTAGAGGCTTGGTTCAACAATATAGGAGGCATGATAAGCAAGTGGTAGGTATCGCATCATAGGCATAGCAAAAGAGCGAGCATCTAGCAAGCAAAGATAGAAGTGATTTCGAGGGTATGGTCATCTTGCCTGAAATCCCGCAAGGAAGAAGAACGAGTCCATGAAGAAGACAAACGGACGTAGTCGAACGAATCCTCACAACACGATGTTACCGGATTACCAAGAAGAAGTACACCGGAAACAAAGCAAACAACATAGTAAAAAACCATCACATAATCATGGCATGATGCACAATCAAGTATGATGCATGTCCGGTTTAATGAAGCATGACATGGCAAAGTGCTACAAAGAACACTACAAATTAAGTGGAGCTCAATATGCAATGGAGTTGCATATTGAAGAAAACACCACATGACTTATTTAGTTCTCTCTCATTTATGTACCCAACAATATTAAATTTTGTTAAACATGGCACGAGGGTGAAGCAAAGAAAACTACCTATCTAGTCAAGTTTAAATGAGGCCGGAAACAACAAACAACAATTTCGGAAAAATCCTCATGTGCATATATTAGGTTTGTACTGATCTGCGCTAAACAAAATTTTAGAGTTGTCAAACATGAAAAGTGATGACACCAATTAAACTAGGCATTTTTCCACCCCATTTACATATAAAGTTTATTAAATTCCGAGTTACAGTTATTTAGTTACGAATTAAATCATTTTAACATGGCATAGGGACAAATTTAACCAAACAACATGTTTAAACATTTCAAACATAGATGAAAGTGGCAAATTATTAATCTACACAAAATTCTAAGCATGTTTCATATATAACTTATTTTAATCCGATGCACAGTTTGTGAGATATTAAATACATGAACTCTAGGGACTATTCTGCAAATCTGGCAAAATCTGGGAAAAAGCTAAAACACAAATCTGGAAAAAAAACAAGGCACGTGCCGAAACTGCTGGGCGCTGGGGCGCTCACCATGGGCCTGGCCCGGTTTAGACAAAGAGGGAGGCCTGCAGGGAAAAACTTGCAGTGGGCCGGCTCGGGCGGACTCGGTCAACGAAACAGGAGCGCTGCGCTCGTCTCCCTCGCGTGGATGAAGCAGAGGCTGGGTGCTGCCCTAGGCGAACGAAGCAGATGGCAGGGTCAACAGCGAGGCATCCGGTGGAGCTCCAGCGATGGAGGGAGGCGGAGCTCGCCGGGGATGGAGGGATCCGGGCGCGGGGAGGACCGGAGAGGATAGATCTGGCCCCGGGGGCCTCATTCCCGGCGACGGCGAGCTTGGGTAGCTCCGGGTGGCGGCGCTCCCTGGTGAGAGGGAGAGAGATTCGGTGAGAAGGGAGGGGGAAGAAGCAGGAGGAAGAAGGGAAGGAGAGGTGCAGCCTGGTGGTGGCCACCGATGGCAGGGCTCCTCCTTGAGCTGCAGGAGCTGCTGCTGCTTGCGGGGGTGCTCGGGGCAGGGGCTGCCTGGGCTCAGAGAGGCAGGGGCGGGGTAGATCGAGGAAGGCAGGTGGCGACTGGGTGGCGCTAAAATTGAGGAGAAAGTGGGCGGCGGCGCTAGGGTAGGATGGAAGGGACAAACTGCCTAGGATCTAGGGTTGGTCTAGTTTTAGACTAGGGAGTATATATATATAAGCAAAGAGGGAGAGTTTAGGGGCTAATCCGTCCCTCCAATTAAAATCGAGCGATCGAGATAAATAGACTAGGAAGTCCAAATAAGAAAACGGAGACGTTTTGTAGATGTTTGGGGATGATCCGGACACGACGGTGACGACTGCTCGGGTCGCGTCCGGGACAATTTTCGGACGCGCACGCGAGGCTTGGCCGCGGGCTGACAAGAGAGGTTAGGTAGGGTCTGACGGTGAGTAGAGGACTGTGCAGAAGGCCTCAGGCTAAGAAAAGAGAAGAGAGAAAGGCCCGACTACTGTTTCCGGAGACCGAAAACGTCGGAAGTTAGACTGGCTATAATGCCGCTATAGTTTAACGGTTGGGCTATCAAACGAACTCCGAACGCGATGAAACTTGGCGGGCGGTCTACTGACAACAAAACAACACCACACGCCAACTTTCATCCCATTCTGAGAAAAATTTTCAGCCACTTATAAAATACTATTTCGGACCTGCCACGGGCGCGTGCAAGTGTGGTTGGGCTCAGAACGGACAACGGAGAGAACTCGGAGAACCCGGACGAATGCATGTTTCGAAAACATGCAGATGCAATGCGGATGATGCCATGGAAATATGTAACACGCAAGAAAAAGACAAGGCAACAACAACGAATAACTGGAAGACACCTGGCGCGTCGGTCTCGGGGCGTTACAACACTCCACCACTACGAGAGGATCTCGTCCCGAGATCTAGAATGGCACCGGAGGGAAAACGGAAGAGAAAGAGAAGAGGTAAAACTAAGTTGCTTCTTTGACAAACGAGTGAAACCAAAGAACCTTGCGAGGTTGAAAAAATTCGAGAAAAGAATACAATGAAGGTGAACAAAGTCGAAAACACTCCGTTAGAAAAGAGGGACAAAGAACATTGCGAAAAACCTTGAGGTTGAAGGGCAAGATATATATTGAAACCACTCCGGTTAAAACAAGATAGAGAAGGATTAAGAATGATATAATTTGGACAGCATTCCGACTGTAAATGGAAGGAATTGAACATGAATTTGACAAGATGAGGGGATACTTGATGAAAACAACAATACACTGCCTCCAGAACTATTGAAAGAATGGCACAATGGGTAAGAACGATTTCAGGCGGCACTCTGGTTGAGAAGGGAGGCAAAACTTGACAGGATGGGAAGAACTCGAAAAGCTGGCACAACACTCCGGTTAAAAGGATAAGTACGGAAAGAACACGATCCTGACAAAACAGGAAGATGGGTTGCAGAGAGCAACATCACAATGCCTCCGGAATGAAGGGAAACAAGATCTTGAGAGAGCACGGTTACAACAAATGCTAGAACGGAGTTGTTCGAAAACCAACAACGAAAAGAATAAGCTTGATATGGTCTTATGGAATACATCTCAAATTATGAGGTGACCACCTGCCACTCACGGGAAAAAGAATTGGATTGATATGAACGAGGAGACGAGAAACTTATTACACCGGGAGGATAAATGAAGAACTTGGGTCATATATTACCACCATTAATAGCGTTAATCCTTAGGGAAAGCTTTAGGTGAAATATAACACCAGATAATTCCAATGACAAGATTGATGGATTTAAAATACCTCATTCTTAACAACATGTGAATCATGAAATATGAACTCAAATTATCAAGAATGACATAATACCACCTCCAATGATACAGCTGAAAGAATTGCACTCTGGATAGCAAGATGAAGATAACTTGATCTCCTCTGAAAATAATCTTGATGAACGTTTCGAGAATGGATTAAGTCCTTTATGGACCATCATGCAGAACCTCCATGAAAAACTTCGGTAAACAAAAATAATGATCAAACGAAAGGAAAGAGAGGTCGAAAAACACAAGGTGAAATCTTGCAATGATTTGATGGATCTTTGGAATGATAATTGAAATAACTTTGAGCTCTGGAAAAGAAAGATGGACAACTTGAATCGAGAATTTGATGAACCTCCGGAATAAGGAATTAATCACTTGAGTGAAACAAGAGTAAGAATTATGTTATGCGTATCCTTCACCAATTAAATTGATGACAAACAATGGATTTGGCATACTACTTACTCTCTTAGAAAGGATTAAGATAGATATTGCGCAAACTTGAAGAGGTCTT
>NW_024111161.1:0-8480 GCF_003073215.2 Triticum urartu
CGGAAAAAAACGTATAATATATCAAAATGTTCGGAACGAAAATCCGCATCTGATGGAAACCGCCTACGTCCTGTTTGCAAATTTTTAGAATCCTCAAATTCTAAAAGGAAAAAAAGTTATGCTCAAATTTTAGTTTTTTTATATTTTCATTAAATCTGGTCAAACTACTTATTCAAGAAGTATTAGTGTTACTAAATAATTATTCAAGAATATTAGTGTTACTGAATAAGAATATTAGTGTTACTAAATAATTATTTCAGTTTTTTTGAATTTTGGTCAACTATGGTGAAACTGTGGTGAAACCGTAGTCAAACTGTGGTCAAACTACTTATTCAAGAAATATTAGTGTTACTAAATAATTATTGATTTTTAGAACAATAGTTTCAAACTCAAATAGTGAAATGTGTGACTTCATGCTCAAGCTAAATTCCTGAGGGTTAATAGGATTGATATCTTACTATTGTCACGAAAACAACAAGTGTAGACTTGGAAACGAGGGAGAATAGAACCCGGAAGTTAAGCGTGCTCAGGCTGGAGTAGTGAGAGGATGGGTGACCATTCGGGAAGTTAGATGATTTGGAATGATGAGGGGTGATTAGAGATTAAAGGTTAAATTGAGCAGTGATGAGGGGTGATTAGAGATTAGAGGTTAAAATAATTCAAAAATTTGAAATTCAAAAAAATTCAAAAAAAATATTTTAAAAAAAATTAAAAAAAATTAAAAAAAATCATAAAATTTCTTTTAGTATTGGTTGGTGTTACCAACCGGGACTAAAGGTGGACCTCCAGGCAGCGGCCACGTGGAGAGTTAGAACCGGGACTAAAGGGGGAGGCTTTAGTACCGACCCTTTAGTCCCGGTTCCAGAACCGGGACTAAAGGCCCCTTATGAACCGGGACTAAAGGCCCTTTTTCTACTAGTGGGTCATAATCGCACGAGGAAGTGATGCCGTCTGCTCGGTGTTTCTCAATGACACCGATGGTCTGGAAGCAGCTGGCTATGATTATGATGGCTCCGGTGACCTAATGCCGGTGCAAGAAGGAGACTGTGAGGACGGCTCCGGTGACACAATGCCGGTGCAAGAAGGAGACCGTGATGACGTCTCCGGTGACCGAACCGAGTCCGGCCAGGTATATATATTAGTTAAGCTTCTGCTGACTAGCTAATTGATGCATTCATTGTTTTGGTATGTACACATATTAATTAAGTCTTTGTTCTTTTTTCTAGCCCTCCGGATCGAGCACAACTTCGGTAAAGAGATGAGGCCCGAAGAAAAAGTTGAGCTCAGATGAAAAGTTTGAGATCATAGCAATCACGCCCGACAGCCAACGGATTGAACCCCTCCAGACAAAGAGCGCATTTGTTGCTCAGTGCGGGGTTTTGGTTAGGGACAAGATCCCGATCAGCATGCATCAATGGTTAAAGCCGGCTACAGAAGACCGTGAGGTGTCTTATGTCAATGATATGCAGAAAAATTATCTTTAGACTGAGCTGAAGTCAAATATCACCCTACCGCCAGAGGATGATCCGGAGAAGCCATTTAAAGAGCAATTAATCAAGTCTTTTGCTCTTAAGAGGATGTCAGAACTATTTAGGAGGTGGAAGAAAGAGATGAATAAGTTTGTCGAAAATAAAGAGACACCAGAATTCAAGGGCAGATATGAGAAGATCAGAGATCACTGGCCCGCATTTGTGGCCCACAAGACATCGGAAAAAAGTAAGAAGATGTCGGCGACAAACAAGCAAAATGCTGCAAAGAAGAAGCATCACCATCGCACGGGGTCAGGTGGCTACCTCGCAGCCCGACCTAAGTGGGCCAAGATTGAGAATGATCTGGTTGATAAAGGGATCGAACCATACACAATTAACTGGCCAGACTGTTGCCGGACTTGGTTCTTCGGGGCTGGCGGAACCTTGGACCCTGTATCAGGGAAGTGCATTTGGACGGACGAGCAAATGGAAATACCAGTCAAGAGGCTTAAGCACTATATCGAAGCAGCGCAGCAAGGGACGTTCGTTCCAGACAGAGAGAACGACGAGCTCACAATGGCCCTCGGGAATCCTGAGCACCCTGGACGGACACGAGGCATGCTAGGCTCCATTCCGTGGAAGGCTAGGTTTCCAGACACAGGCGGTTACAAATGCCATGAGAGGAGGAAGAAAGTGGGGCAGACCCAACTGCAGGCGCTGCACGCTAGGGTACAAGCGATAGAGGAACAAGAAGCAAATCGCAGCAAACGAACTGCCGAAGCTTCCCCCGAGGCTACCCCGCCATCTCAGCGGAGAAGCAAGCTCAAGCGTGCTCAGGCCGGGGGAGTGGGAGGATGGGTAACCGTTCGGGAAGTTAGATGATTTGGAATGATGAGGGGTGATTAGAGGATAAGTTGAGAAGTGATGAGGGGTGGTGATTATAGACTAGAGGTTAAAATAATTCAGAAGTTTGAAAATAAAAAAAATTCAAAAAAAATTTCAAAATTTTTTTTCAAAAAAAAATCATAAAATTTCCTTTAGTCCCGGTTGGTGTTACCAACCGGGACTAAAGGTGGATCTCCACGTGGCCGCGCCCTTTAGTCCCGGTTCTGGATTGAACCGGGACTAACGGGCCAGGGCATTAGTAGCGACATTTTAGTCCCGGGTCAGGAACCGGGACTAAAGGCCCTTACGAACCGGGACTATAGGCCCTTTTTCTACCAGTGCGTTAGTGACAACACATGTCCATGGTTAGGAAACCTTAACTATCTTTGATCAATGAGCTAGTCTATAGTAGAGGCTCACTAGGGACGCGGTATTTGTTTATGTATCCACACATGTATTTAAATTTTCGGTCAATACAATTCTAGCATGAATAATAAACCTTTTTCATGATTAAAGAAATATAATAATAACCATTTTATTATTGCCTCTAAGGCATATTTCCGTCAGTTATATGAATACAAATTGGTAATTTTCTTTGAGGAAATCATTGTATGTAGTATTTATTTCATCACATATGAGTATATGACCGAACAATTACTACAGTTGTGCATCACAGAGGGAAGTGCTAAAAAAATCTTAAACCAAATAATGGCAACATTTTATATAATATTTCATGAAGACGTCTTCTATAAAGATCGGATATCCAAACTTAGCAAAACTGCATGATGCTTCAGTGTGTTTTAGTCAAACAATTGGCAGATCGCATGCCATTGATGCCAATGAAAGACTGCAAGTTACTTTCACATGTTTCCCTCAAACGACCATCGATATTATATGCATAGATTGTCAGCTAGAAAATCATGCAAAAAGTAAGAGAAAAAACCAAATAGGAAAGAAATTGATCTGATAAGACATTCTCAATATTTTATTCCCGGACATGGAACACTTAGTTGTAAAAGAAGCAAATTTCCGCTTGCAAAACAACAACCGACAAAACCATTGTCCAATTAAAGAGTGATAGTATCACATGGCTGCAGTCAATTGAAAACAGGACACATACACAACTAAGAAACTGAAAGGTTAAAAGAGAGAGAAATGGTACTAAGAATGGTAGGCAATACTTGCATAGGCTGCAATACGAAATTCCCAGTGTGAGCTTGGTTTTCATGCATAATCAGATAGATTAATGCAGAGCATTTCATCAAAAGGTTTGACTCCAGTGTAAGATAACTTGGTCTCCGTGGCCAAGGAAACGGGATTGACCATTCACGTGATTATGAGATCCTCTATGCTATTCGAAGTATAGCCGTGGACTAAACTGCTAGAAGCACAAACAATAGAAGAGTGTCTAGAGACCACTATGAGAAAGAAGAAAATCAAGACTAAATAGCCCATGTTAATAAGATCTTGTCAGTAGACTCACCAATAAAAAAACACATTTATTTGTATACTGACATGAGAACAAAAACCATTGGATGCATGTAGCTGCAAATTTTCACGGATTTGCTTCATATGGTATGTCAAGAAACATTGGACACAATTTCATACCTCAGCCTGAATTAAGTACTGTCCATCTAGGAAGCAAGCAAATAATACATGCATGCACAGAAAGCAGGTCAAATCATCTGAAAGAAGTGGTAAACCACATGAACCAGTGATTCTGAAAGAAGCGGTAAACCAAATGAACCTAGAAAATTGTAGGCTACCATGCAGTAATAGGAAAGAGCGTTCGCATGCAACAACAATAAAAACCATCCAAGGTAGTCACATAATTATAGGAGAGAATTCCTTATTTGACCCTTTCTTAAAATTTGCTTCCCTATTTGGCCCAAAATAATTTTTCTTCCCTATTTGACACTTAAAGTAAATTGTGTTCCTTATATGACACTTCCGTCCATTTTAGATACTAACGGTGTCAAGTGTGAGGTGAAAATACCATTTTGCCCATAGTGCATTGTGTAAAAAAGTAATGAGTTCAGCCATGTTTTAGGGATGTTCAATGAATGTTGTGCATGCATATGTATGCTCCAATACTTTGTTCCTTAGATAAACTAATATGTGTGTGTACGTACAAAACATCCGTAGAACTTGTACTAGTATATCTACGATCAGTATAGTAACTTTTTTTTTCCAAATAAGTACAATGTCATATATCATATTTTGGTTACTTCATCACATGCGAGTGCGCCTGTGGAGTGGACGGCCCACGGCGCTGAGGCAGGTTCCTTGGGCGTCCATGCGGACATGGCTCCACGTGCACGGCGCCAGCATCACATGCGATCCATGGCAGTCACAATTGAAGATGGGCTAGCGATAGTCATATAGCACATCGACGTCCGAGCTCGCGAGTGAGGCCATGGACATACCACAGTGTCGACATATACAGCCTCGACGCCTTCAAGGTTGGACGCACGTTCCAATGTACTCCTTTCATAAACTAATATAAGAGCGTACAGAGGGAGTATTACACATCTTTACCTAATAATAAAGGACGGAGACTTTTATAATTCTCCATAGGTCATCTATTTATAACCATTGATTTTATAATAACCAATAAATATAGACCGCTGAGATTTAATAGAGATCGTTCCTTCGTCCAGCTTGACCTGGGCCTGATCGAGCGATCCCAAGACAAAAAACAGTGGCTGCTAAGGATTTGAACACGTGACCCTAAGTTACGTTCCTACAAACAACGGCTAACCAGGCTGGGCTACCTTGTGGTACAAATAAGGTTGGTTTATCAGAAGTCCCATCTCGCCCGCCTATAGCAAATCCCAGACTATGGGCCGGCCCATCACGCTGCACAACTCTCAAATTATATAAAATCCCACCTCGCCCCCTTTGCATAAAATTCTTCTAATTTATAAATGTTTTTGAGATTACTTGTATCAAGGAGCCGTCTGAAGAATTACTAATATGCAAAGAGGAAAGAATGAAAAAAGACGTACACCTATATATAAGGAAAGGAATAAGAAAGGAAAGAAAATAGGACAAATAATAAGAAATACGTGCAAGGAAAAAAGAAGAAAATGAGAAAAAAAACTATCCATTTAAGCTCTGCGAACGAGCCAGCACCGGTGGCTGCGGAGGAGCCCATCACTTTGAAACGCATGAGCGTATGGCACGCCGAATGGATGACGACAGACGATTCCACGGCGGCTGCGGAGGAGCCTGTGACCTCTACTCACTAGACTAATTAAACGCCTGAGTGCATGCGTGCATAAGACTACCATGCCGGCCATTAAAATGAGGAGCTGCTAAAGAGCATATTTAACCCGGTGGATAGTCATAGGGTTATGCAAATTCAGGTTCACTCTTGGCATGCTTTGAATACTTCATAGCATGGCACCTAAATAGAACCGAAATTTGTTCAATATCCAAAGTGCTTACCATATTTACTAGATACATATTTCCGGGTGCATATAAACATGAAAGAGTGACCTCGTGGCTCTACCCCTTTGACTGTCTGAAATACTCTTTGCAAACTTCAGATTTCACGTAAGGTATAGATTTTTGGAGTGAGAGTTTTGCGAGAAACTATTACTCTCTAAGCTATCCTACCAATAGGCATGTCAGGTCATCACTAGTAGAAAAAGCCCATTTCTCCCGGTTCATAAGGCCCATCTGTCCCGGTTGGGGAAACGGGACTAAAGGGTCGTTACTAATGCCCTAGGCCTTTAGTCCCGGTTCTTATACAAACCGGGACAGATGGGCCTCCACGTGGCCGCTCCGGCGAGCCCAGGCAGGAGGGCCTTTGGTCCCGGTTGGTAGCACCAACCGAGACCAATAAGCTTCCAGGCGTCAGTATTTCAGCGGCTGTTTTGTTTTTGAAAGGAGGTGGTTTAGGGGTTTTGGGGGTTAATTTAGGTTTGTATAGTAGCTAATAGAGAGATGTGTCCTCTCTTATCTCCGTGCTACTGCTACTGCTATGCCTAAACATGACTTAGATTGAAGTGAGGTAACATGTGGTGCATGTCGAAAGTAATTCTAATCCTAACTTGATCAAGTTTGGATTGTACTACTTTCGACGTGCACCCCATGCATGTTGCCTTCACTTCAATCCAATCCATGTTCATTTCACCCACAGATATATAATAACTCTTCATGCTCGCATCATGCATCATCATAATAACAAGTCCTACTAATCATCATCATACAACTTCTACTCGTTATTAATAACAAGTCATACGATCATCATCCTCATAGTCATCGAACCAACCCTACTTAATTTTTCTTAGCACATGATCATCAGTATTAGGTAGGACCTAAATACCCTGTTTAAGGTAAAATAGCATAAAACAAAATAGACCCTGACTCTCCATTATGGAGAATGAAGATCATCATGTCTCCAATTCTTGCTCTTCGCTTCCTTTTGCTTCCAAGAACCTCCTTACGACTGTCCATACATTTTTTCCATCCTTTGATTTGCATGTATCCACTTCTTTTAGAAATCTGGTATGGACAGTTGAGATTCGTAGGATGACTTGGCTGTATGTTCGAAACATTAAGGCTACCTTTCTGATACATCAAATAAGGCACACAATTCTCTTGGATTATCTGTTGAAAACATAGTAATAACTTCATAGTTAGCAATGATGTACTAGTTTTAGAAGTATGCAAAAGATGTACGGATGTCGTAATATTAAAAAATCTTACCAGGGTATCTCCATGGTAGTTACCGTAGTTGAACACATGCACTAGTGGCACATATTGACCATAATGTTGAGGAGTTTGATTGTAGATATTGTAATTCTCAATGTCAGAATAAAATCCGACCAGATGATTTTCTCCTTGTAAGTTAATTCGGAGCCATCGGCGTAGTGAGGTTTGTCTACCATCTCCCGCACATTCTTTGAAGAATGAAAATAAGCTGTCAGTGGAAATAAGTTGTCAAATATTTTGAAATAAACAATATAAATTAGCTAATAACTATGTTTGAGAAACTCACATAGCGGTAGAATTGGAGGCGTATCAACAAGGACCCAAATGTCCCTATTGTCTTGCTCGATTTCAGGATCACCAAGATCCATGGTGACAAGCATACCCTCATCAAAACCATACATCTTGCAAAGTGCTTCCCATTTTTTGCAACCAAAATGGGTTACGCTCTCAGAATTGTACAGCTTTACTTCAAAATCCACATCATGATGAGTCCTTAGGTGAATTTTCTTTGTTTCGAAACTTTCATGGTCTTCAAAACCCATCCGATGAAGCTACATACCTAGGGTAGGGTCATAGACCTGACCTAGACATCCTCCCCTAGGAGAGCACCCTAAAGCCAGGATCATCCAAAGGGTACCATCATCCACTCGACCAGAGACGTTCCACTCGGAAGAATCAATGTCACTCGACCGTCGCAGAAGTCACTCGACGAACAGAAGAGCTAAAGTCACTCTGCATGAGCAACGGTCGAGCATTTACTTATAGGCTTAATTGTCATTTATAGCACTTTAGTGCGGGCGTTACCAGTAACGTTCTCTCTTCAACGTACCTTAAACCATCTGTGACGTGGGCTGGCCGGGGTCATGGAGCACTATATATAAGCCACCCCCTCCACAGGCACAAGGGCTCGCACCCCCTGTAACACACACATATATAATCCAGTCGACCGCCTCCGGGATTCGAGACGTAGGGCTGTTACTTCCTCTGAGAAGGGCCTGAACTCGTAAAACTCGCGTGTACAACTCCTACATAGCTAGGATCTTGCCTCTACATCCCTACACCCTATTCTACTGTTAGACTTAGAACCACGACAGTTGGTGCCCACCTTGGGGCAGGTGTCTTAGCGATTTGTTGGAGAAGTTGCGATTTTTCCGATCCACATCAACATGGTTTCGGGCGGAGGTTTGGCCGAGGGCCGCGAGATCCGTCTCAGTGCGCTCGTATTCGTCGCCGACGACTCCGCTTGGCTCCAAGAAGCGCCACTTGACGTCGAGGCACTCCCCGTCCGCGGGGCAACGCACTTTCGCGCGTGCATCCGTGGCGTCCTCCTACGGCAGTCGTCGACTCAGTATGGGTCGGCTCCCGTGGCCAACTCCCCCCCCGCACCCCGCCGGGGGAAAACGT